>NW_024080822.1:0-16323 GCF_003009895.1 Hyaena hyaena
CATTTTGAGTTTATTTTTGTGCTGGCATTTAAATAAAACTTGTGGGGAGGGGGGAATGAAAGGAAACTTAGGATTTAGAAATCACCATTTTTTCTCAAGTGCTAGGTTCTTGGAATGGAAAGCCTAGTTTTCAGGACTAGTGCTTCATGTCTGTTCCTTTTGAAAGTTTATTTTGAAAGTCAAAGCTCAACAATGGTGTGTGTGTTTCTACTGATTTTTTCCCCAAGGAAAGCATATACAGAAAATTGTTGACATTATTTGACCAATGGGCTTAAGTTATCAATAAGTGTAAAGTTACAAAACTTATACAGCTTACTCGCAAGTTATTATCATACCAATATATAGATACCATGATCCATGTATAGATATATTTGTCTGCTCAGCCTACGACAATAAAGTACCACAGACTGAGTAGCTTAAACAACAAAAATTTATGTTCTCATAATTCTGGAAGCTAGAAGTCCAAGATCAAGGTGCCATCATGGTTCCTCTGATAAGGCCCCTCTCTCTGGCTTGTAGAAGTCCACTACCTGCTTCTGTTCTCACATAGCCTTTTCTTTGTGCATCCACAGAGAGACAGAGGGAGCCCTCTGGTGTCTCTTCCTTATCCTCATTTCCTCAATTAGCCTTAATTAATTCCTTAGTGTCCCTATCTCCAAATACAGTCACATGGAGGGTTAGAGCCTCAATATATGCATTTTGGGGGGGACATAATTCAACCCATACAGTGAGTAATAAATTGCTTAAATTAATTGTTCCCAAATAATTTGTGAGGAATCAATCATTCTTATCTTTCTTCTAAAGAGGAAAACTTCTAACCCAGTGCAGTGATTTAAGGAAACCTGGAGGTGTCCCTAGCATGCTTTTTACAAATGGCTTAGCAGGTTCCTCCTATGCAAGGATTCAAAGTTATTAGGAAAAGAAGCAGGAGAGGAGATTAAAGGAGAAGGAAGTAGTTTAGCTCCTCTCCTCTCTGAGTCCTAGCCTGAATGGAGAAAGAAGTTCCTTCTGAATGAATAATAATGCAAGTGACAGTGATAGTATAAAAGTTAGACTTAAGGCTAAGCTATTTTACTAACAGAAGGGTACGAAATGATAATTATGCGACTGATAAGAGGTGTTAATACTACAATGACAATCATATTGCAGTAATATAAGTGTATCAGTTCAACAACATGTTGCACACCTTCAATGTACACAATGTGATATGTCAAATATATTTCAAATTAAAAAATAAGTAAAACACATGAATTTTAAAAAACTAGCCAAGAGGCTTCAAAATAGAATGACTTTTAAAAATATTTTATTTTTTCCCCCAAAAGTATCTAGTCATAATTTGACATAACGCATCCCATGTGCCAAATCTGGCCCATTTCATGTTTTTGCATGACCTGCAATATAAGCAATGATTTTTATATTTTTAAAGTGTTGAAAAAAAATCAAAAGAAGAATAATATTTGTGACATGTGAAAATTATCTAAAATTCAAATTGTAGTGTTAACAAATAAAGTTTTATTGGAACACAGCCACATTCAGACATTGATGTATTATCTATGGCAGGGCTGAATAGTTGTCACAGAGACTGAATGGCCTCATGAAGCTTGAAGTGTTTGCTTTGTGACCCTTAATGGAACTGTTTGGTGACCTTTGGTCTAACCAGTTCAGGCTAATAATGCAGCCTTACCCCCCTGAATCATCCAGGGACTCTGCTGAGAGCAGCATCACCAACATCAACACAGGGCCAAAGCTTGCTCTGGGCCTCAGGTTGTCTAGCTGGCCAGAGGTGTGAATGTGACACAGTTACTTATATTTATCCGTTGCCGTGAATTTTGCTGATTTGTCTCTCCAAACTGCAAAACACAGAGATGAAGGTAGTCTATAGCCAGGAGGCCATGTGCTCAGTCGAAACTCTATTTCTAATAGAAGACAAAACGAAACCTCAGCTCTTTATATTGGCTATCTAGTGCATCTTTATTCTCAATTCTGACCCTGACCTTCTATCGCCATACATTGAGTTTTTATTCCAACAATGGATGGGATAAAAAGAGACATATAATTTAAAATACAAAAATGTGTTTTAGTTGTTTATTTCTAAACATTATGCTGTCTTACTTTAAACCACTCTTTTGATGTAAACAGAAAAATATTCTTATAACCTGCATTCAGAAGCTTAAGAAACTAATTCTAAAAATGACATTTTCTTTGTTTGGATACTGTTAACTGATACTTAAAGGGTTTTCATCAATCCAGGACTTTATTCCCTACCACAGTTACTTCCATGCAACTCTTTAATATGTGTTTCACTCTGTAGAAAGACACACAAAGATTATTAAAGCAAAACTATTTTAATGAGTTTATGCTTCCACAGGATTATGTAGGATAAGAACTGACTTCATTGTCTTATTCCACCTCCAAGTCTGGCTTTAGGTGATACTGGACTGGAAATATTAATAATCTTATTTTTTCTTGATAATTCTCATTAGTTATGCATTAGTCAAACGTGTTTAATTTGACTTAATAAAGACACTAAATAGAACAGTACATCAGAGAGTTGCATTTCCTTGTTAATGATCCATATAAAACCAAAATAAATCAGAGCACATCTACCACTAAAATAAACCCTATACAGGGTAAGTCAGGGTTAAATTATTATTAATTTATATCTTATATTTCCTAGATTTGTCTAGAAAAAGATTAATCGTTTTCCTGCAGGGCTAGGAATTATTTCCCTTCTTCCCTTCTAGGTTCTTTGCCTGGACTAATAACATATAAAAGAAAGATTAACATGAGAAAAGGAGTTTAATTTTGCACATGTGGGTGCCCCGTAAAAAAATATAACAAAGATGTGACCAAAGCAGGCAGCTTTTACATCTTTTAAATAAAGAAACAATAAATTCATAAAGAATTGACAAGACAAGAGAATTTGGGCTTGAGGGAGTAAATCAGTGAAGAAGTAATGAGATTTGTTTACAGGCTTCTCCACCTCAAATTCCCTGTCTTTGGTGAGAAGAATGCCTCTCCCTCTCTGGTATGGGGAAGGTACCTTTCACATGGGAGATTTATTTCCTGCGTTCAAGGATATGAGGAAGGTCACAGTGTTCTTATACCTACTGTGTCTCAAGTGACTTTAACTCAAAATAATAAGTAAGCCAAAGGCATATTTTGGGGGGACATTTTTTGCTGGCTTTTATTGTTCTACATAAATATTAGCTTCAGCTACTTTGTGACTCTTGCTTCTCTCATCTTGTATAAGAATCTGGGACTCATATCCTTCAATGTATAAAGCTGAGCATCAACATGGGTGTTTTTGCAGCAACTAAGGATTGATATCCAGTAACTCTCTTGCAAGGGGAAAAGCATCAATATTGTTAATTATTTTAAATGCAGTATTCCAAAATATGCTTCTCTGTGATAAAGATTATCTGAAACAACAAAACGTAGAAAATAGAAATAACAGAACTATTAAATGTTAACACAAAGAGCTGTTTTAGAAATTGTTTACTCTGAGATTTGGCAAAGTGCAGCTTGCAGGTGAATTCCAGCCTTGACCATTTGTTTGCAGATTATCTGTGGCTGCTTTTTCAGTAACAACAGAGTTGAGTAGTAGCACCTAAGATGAAGACTGTATGATCTCTAAAGCTGAAAATATTTACTACTTAGATCTTTGCAGGCAATGTTTGCCAGCCACTAATCAGGTCCAGCTCCTCTCATTGTGTGGCTGCTGAGTTCAGGAGAGGTTAAGAATACAAAAAAAGCAGCATATCTCACATCTCTTATCTCACAGGCAAGAGCCTCAAATAAAGATTAAGGTGAAACTCCTCTCCTATTAATTCAATAACAGTCTAAATTCTTGTCTGCTCAGACCAATTACTCACTGCCCCTGAAAGTGTATGTCTTACACTTTTATGATTATGCCACTATTCGTGATTTCCATCTATTAGAATGTCATTTCTCCCTTCCTTTCTGTCTAGAAAACTCCTACTTATTCTGTAAGGCCCAATTAAATGTCATCTCATCTCACTAGCTTCCCTTGATCTCCCTAAGCAGAAATAGGGGCTGTCATCTATATTCTTATAGCAATTTATGTGTATCATTTAAAAACTATAATGTGTCAAATTGACACACTCAAGAAGGAGTGAGTAATGCCACAGAACCGTACATGTATAAATGGTTAAGATGGGAAGTTTTATGTCATGCATATTTTCCACTATACCAAAAAGAGGAAAAAATGAAAGAATGAGCCTTGTATGTACATTTTGGGACCCAGTTTTAGTAGCAAATATCATTAGTGTCTACCTTGTTCAGGATTTTTTTTCTGTAGCTGTTAACTCAATACCCAATGCTGAATATATGCTCATATATGTATGAATTATATATATATATATATATATATATATAGAGAGAGAGAGAGAGAGAGAGAGAGAGAGAGAATGTAAAATTTTTCTCTTCTGGCATTAACCACCATCCACTCTTTAGCAAGAATGAGCTTCTTAGGATATCTATTTGTGAAAGTTCACTCTCAATCTTTATCTTCCATCCATCCATGTTATCTCTCATCTTTACTTGCATCCTGTGCTAGACAGATCCCTTCTCTAAAGAATATCTATTGTGGTAGGAATGACTGGCTTCCTAGTTGAAGGATTATACAACAATCATAGACTTCTCAGTCTCTCTGTCAGATGTTGGCAGTTCAGTTTTGGGTCCACTTCTGAGTTCTCAATTCTGTTCCATTGGTCTATGTGTCTGTTTTTGTGCCAATACCATCCCTTCTCATCAGGGAAATACAAATCAAAACCACACTGAGATACCACCTCACACCAGTCAGAGTGGCTAAAATGAGCAAATCAGAGAACTCTAGATGCTGGCGAGGATGTGGAGACACGGGCACCCTCCTACACTGTTGGTGGGAATGTAAACGGGTACAGCCCCTCTGGAAAACAGTGTGGAGTTTCCTCAGGAAATTAAAAATAGAACTCCCCTATGACCCAGCAATAGCACTGCTAGGAATTTACCCAAGGGATACAGAAATGCTGATGCATAGGAGCACATGTACCCCAATGTTCATAGCAGCACTCTCCACAATAGCTAAAACACGGAAAGAGCCTAAGTGTCCATCAACAGATGAATGGATCAAGAAGATGTGGTTTATCTATACCATGGAATACTACATGGCAATGAGAAAAAATGAAATCTGGCCATGTGTAGCCACATGGATGGACCTTGAGGGTGTTATGCTGAGCGAAATAAGTCAGGCAGAGAAGGACAAATATCATATGTTTGCACGTATAGGAGGATTAGGAGGAACTTGACGGAGGAACAAGGGCGATAAGAATGGGGGAAATGGTGGGGGAAAGGGAGAGAAGCAAACCATGAGAGACTCTTGAATGCTGACAAAAACTGAGGACTGATGGATGTGGGGGGGAGGAGGGATGGGCATGGAGGAGGACACTTGTGGGGGTGAGCACTGAGTGTTATGCGGAAACTAATTTGACAATAAACTGTAAAAAAAAAAACCATTGATAGCTGCTCTGTAATTAGTTATCTAGACTCTATAATAAAGGAATATTTATTTAAAAAAAAGAAGTTGGCAGTTCAGATTTAGAAGAAAGAGATGATTGTTTTAATTATAAGGTAAACTGCCTTGGTTATTTCTATCCTCATTGATAACAGTACAAGTTTGAACAAGAGCAAGAGTATAATTCTTCTGCATTTCTGTAAATGCCTCCTACTGACTGGAAGGAATATTTGTTTGCCTTTACTATCGTATAAAAAATCTTATCACTGAGAGTTCTGGATTCTGTTATTTCCTATGTTTTTCTTCAATATTATCTCCTGGGAGAATTAATAGACAAAAAGAAAGAAAGTAGAAGGTGCCTCTATGAGAATTCCTTGGTAAACTGTTTAATGCCTACCTTCAAAAGAGTTATTTATATGCACATGACAGTGGTTGTTTGTTTAAGAATATGCCTGCTCCTGTGGTTTTAAAGTATATGTCTGCTGGGGCTCAGATTACTGACCTTTAAATCCTCACACATAACATAGGACCAGACACATAATAGTTAAACGTTGAAAATCTAATTATATAAAGGATAAAAGAAGTCAACTGCTTTAGACATTGGTCATAACTCAGAACATTTGCAGATTAAATTGTAGGCATCTAAACCAACTGGACAAATCACCAAATTATGTATTTAGGGACATAAATCAAAAGCATCCAAAGATGAATTGATGAAGACTAACAAACTTGTGAAACAAATACTAAACGTCAGTGTGATCAAAGAAATGTAAATGAACTTTCTTTTAATGTAAATACTGCTTCTGGGTTGAGGTAATATATTTTAATGTATATCTAGTTAGCATAAATTAGCCAAACTTAAAAAAAAATGCAATTTGACTAAATCTATCAAAATTCATCAAGCCAGTAATTTCATTTATGAAAAATCTATTCTAAAGAAATAACATATAAAAAGCTTCATGGATAGTGTGTCTGGGAGGCTCAGTCAGCTGAGCGGCCAACTCTTGAGGTCAGATCAGGTCATGATCTCTCAGTCTCTTGCTGACAGCACAGAGCCTGATTGAGCCACCCCTCTCCTTCTCACATGTGCGTGCACACACACACTCTTGATCTCAAAATAGATAAACATTTTAAAAAATAACTTCATGCACAAGGTATTCAGCTTGGTGCTATTTATAATTAGAAATACTTGGGAGCCCATTAAATATAAAAATTGTCTCAATGGTTAAGTAAACTATGGTACCTTTACTTAATAAATTATTATAACCTATTAGATGCATGCTTATAAAGTGTTTAAAATAAGTTGGAATCAGGATAAAAAATGTAGAGTAAAAAAGAAAAACAACCATCATTGTGATCACAAATATGTAACATAAGAAAGCAAGACACACAGAGCAGAAAGTACAAAAGAATGAAAAGACCGAAAACAGTGAAATAAATGTCCCCAAAACAATGAGTGGCTTTCTTTGGATTATTTAAATATTCTGTTTTTCCTTCCTTCTTTATCTGTTTCTAAATTTGTTCTAATAATCTTCTGTAGTATATTTATTGGGAAAAATATAATTTTTAAATGTTTATTTTTGAGAGAGACAGAGGATGAGCAGGGGAGGGACAGAGAGAGAGGAAGACACAGAACTCAAAGCAGGCTCCAGGCTCCAGGCTCTGTGCTGTCAACATGGAGCCCAACGCAAGGCTTGAACCCACAAACTGTGAGATCATGGCCTGAACTAAAGTCAGACACCTAATCGACTGAACCACCCAGGAACCCTAAGGGAGAAACATAATTTTAAAAATATTTTCACAAAAATCCTCAACAAGATATTAGCCAACCGGATCCAACAATACATTAAAAAAAATTATTCACTACAACCAAGTGGGATTTATACCTGGGATGTACGGCTGGTTCAGTATCCACAAAACAATCAGTGTGATTCATTACATCAATAAAAGAAAGGACAAGAACCACATGATCCTCTCAATAGACGCAGAGAAAGCACTTGACAAAACACAGCATCCTTTCTTGATAAAAACACTCAAAAAAGTAGGGACAGAAGGATCATACCTCAAGATCATAAAAGCCATGTATGAAAGACCCAATGCTAATATCATCCTCAATGGGGAAAAACTGAGAGCTTTCCCCCTAGAGTCAGGAACAAGACAGGGGTGTCCACTATCACCAGTGTTATTCAACACAGTCTTAGCCTCAGCAATCAGACAACACGAAGAAATAAAGGGCATCTGATCAGCCAGGAGGTGGTCAAACTTTCATTTCTTGCAGATGACATGATACTCTATATGGAAAACCCAAAATATTCCATCAAAAAACTGCTAGAACTGATCCATGAATTCAGCAAAGTGTCAGGATATAAAATCAATGCACAGAAATCAGTTGCATTCCTATACATCAACAATGAAGCAACAGAAGGAGAAATCAAGGAATCGATCCCATTTACAATTGAACTGAAAACCATAAAATACTTAGGAATAAACCTAACCAAAGAGGTGAAAAATCTGTACACTGAAAACTATACAAAGCTTATGAAAGAAATTGAAGAAGACACAAAAAAGTGGAAAAATATTCCATTCTCCTTGATGGGAAAAACAAATATTTTCAAAATATCAATACTACCCAAAGCAATTTACATATTCAATGCAATCCCTATCAAAATAACATCAGCATTCTTCACAGAGCTAGAACAAACAATCCTAAAATTTGTATGGAACCAGAAAAGACCCCAAAGAAGACCAAAGCAATCTTGAAAAAAAAAAAAACCCAAAGCCAGAAGCATCACAATTCTGGACTTCAGGCTGTATTACAAAGCTGTAATCATCAAGATAGTATGGAGCTGGCACAAAACTCAGATCAGTGGAACAGAATAGAAAACCCAGAAATGGACCCACAAACATATGGCCAACTAATCTTTGACAAAGCAGGAAAGAATATCCAATGGAAAAAAGACAGTCTCTTCAGCAAGTGGTGCTCGGAAAACTGAACAGTGACATGCAGAAAAATGAATCTGTACCACTTTTTTACACCATACGCAAAAATAAACTCAAAATGGATGAAAGACCTAAACATAAGACAGGAAGCCATCAAAATCCTAGAGCAGAAAGCAGGCAAAAACCTCTTCGACCCTGGCTGCAGCAACATCTTACTCAACACATCTCCAGAGGAAAGGGAAACAAAAGCAAACATGAACTATTGGGAGTTCATCAAAATAAAAAGCTTCTGCACAGCAAAGGAAACAATCAGCAAAACTAAAAGGCAACCAACAAATGGGAGAAGACAATTGCAAATGACATATCGGATAAAGGGTTAGTATCCAAAATCTGTAAAGAATTTATCAAAATCTATAAAGAACTTATCAAACACCCAAAAAACAAATAATACAGTGAAGAAATGGGTGAAAGACATCAATAGACACTTTTCCAAAGAAGACATCCAGATGGCCAACCAACACATGAAAAAATGCGCAACATCACTCATCATCAGGGAAATACAAATCAAAACCACAATGAGATACCACCTCACACCTGTGAGAATGGCTAACATTAACAAGTCAGGCAAAAACAGATGTTGACGAGGATATGGAGAGAAAGGATTTCTTTTGCATTGCTGGTGGGAATGCAAACTTGTGCAGCCACTCTGAAAAACAGTATAGAGTTTCCTCAAGAAATTAAAAATAGAACTACCCTATGACCCAGCAATTGCATTACTAGGTATTTATCCAAGGGATATAGGTATGCTGTTTCCAAGGGGCACATGCACCCCAGTGTTTATAATAGCACTCTCAACAATAGCCCAAGTATGGAAAGAGCCCAAATGTCCAATGACAGATAAGTGGATAAAGAAGATATGGTATATATACAATGGAGTATTACTCAACAATAGGAAAGAATGAAATATTGCCATTTGCAACTACATGGATGGAACTAGAGGGTATTATGCTAAGAGAAATTAGAGAAAGACAAATATATAAATTCACTCATATGAGGACATTAAGATACAGAATAGGTGAACATAAGGGAAGGGAAGCAAAAATAATATAAAAACAGGGAGGGGGACAAAACATAAGAGACTTAAATATAGAAAAACAAACAGAGAGTTACTGGAGGTGTTGTGAGAAGGGGGATGGACTAAATGGGTAAGGGGCATTAAGGAATCTCTCCTGAAATCATTGTTGCACTATATGCTAACTAACTTGGATATAAATTTTAAAAATAAATACAATTAAAATAAATTAAAATAAAATAAAATGAAATAAAATAAAAATATTTTCAAGGGGTGGTTGGAAGGCTCAATTGGTTAAGTGTCCATCTCTTGATTCTGGCTCAGGTTGTAAACTCAGAGTCCCCGAGTTCAAGCCCTGAATCTGGCTCTATGGTGTGAACACTGAGCCTGCTTGGGATTCTCTTTCTCTTTTCCCCTCTCCTTCTGCCCCTCCCCCACTTACAGTCTCTCCCTCTCTTCCTCTCTGTCTAAGTAAACTTCTAAAAAATATTTTTAAATATTATCAAATAGTCTAATTACTGTAGTGTCTTCAAGTGATTAAGGAGGTTAGATATTTAGCTACTTAATGTTTCATTCAAGATCAATTACTCTAATACCTGTGGGAAAGCCAAAACATTTTATAGATGTTTCTTTAGTTTGCCAAGTTTGCTGTTTAAATGCTATTTGCTGTTATTGCCATGTACTAATTATGCCAACTTAGGAATGTTGTATATGCTATAGCATTTCTGAGTGTCAGTTTCCTCATGTGTAAAATGGCAGTAATGCTACTACTGACAATAATAATAATGACTCCACAGGATTTTGTGATTTTTTAGAGGAGATAATACTGAGAACTGGTACTTAAAAATGTTAGTTCTTTTCTTCCCACAAGAATCTCTCTCTGATATCTGATAGCACAAACTGCCATCACATTCCACAATTGAGCTGTTTACCATACAGCCACTTGGTTAAAATTGGAAAAAACACCAACCAGCATTGCATGAGACAGTAAATTGCATGTGCTTGAAGCTGATGTAACAAACATCAGAATAAGAAAGGAAAATTTTAATCTAATCTTATGGAAATTATATGCTCTTAGGAAGAGCTTTAAATAGCCTATGGAATGAAACACACCATTTCTAATAGGATCCAAATACTATTAAATGTGTTAGACTGTTTCAAGAATAATGGTACAAGCACATTTTGGAAAAAATATGAGTCTTGTTAATATGCTAATTTCACAGGCATATTTCTACTTGACAACTGTGGGTATTATTTTAATTAGAGTCATACTTACATTCTAATATAAGAATTACTACTAAAAGCAGTTTTAATTTCCATCAAGAATAATTTATTGTATTCTTTTCACTTTGTTCTTGAATCCACACCCGTTGCAAATTATCTTGTCTCTTTTAATTAGTAGCCTAAAGCAGTCTTCTTGTTTTCTCCTCTGCTATTTATATCAATTATCTTTATTTCTTTTTCAATTTTCCCTTCATTTAAAGCTTGATGTGATAAAACTTCAGAATAGAACAGTAATAAAGAATTTTGCTGGTTTTTAAATAAAAATCTATTCAGTATTATTTCCATTTATTTCCAAATAGTGGGGAAGGTATACACCTTAGTGGGAAACAGTGGGAAAAATAAGATAAACATACTTAAATCATCATTCTGATCTAGCTGGAAATGTTTATTTTACTTAACCACATGAGCCTTTAGAATAATCAAGAAATTAGTATAAGTTGTTTTGTATTTTACCATCTCCTCTGAGTAATTCCGATTCAGGGCAGTTATGTCACAGATGTGAAGTAATTTTTCTGAAAAACTATTCCCCTTATTAAACCATTAGAGAACTGTCATAATAATATGTGCCAACTATAAATATATAGTCTGACATATACAAATTTGAGTTTTTATTGTAAACTAATGATTGAATGGCTAAAGCTAAATGTCTTGTGCACATTTTTTCTTATCCTATCTTCTATAAACACGTCATATTTAATCAATTAATTTAATCTTTAAATTTGTTTCTGATATCGATGAGTGGTCAGTAACTCAGAGCAATATTCAATGACTTAAAATATGTAATGCATGTCTTGGAAACAGCATACATCTATAGTGGAGCCATTTTCCAGTGGGAAAAAACAATCTTTTAACATAAATAGATCTGAGGATTAATTTTGCCAAAACTTCCATTCAGGTGTGTTACATAGGAGGAAAATTTATCTGAAATTTTAAGAGAGATGGACATTTTGTAATGCTATTATGTGAACTAAATGTATAAAATAGAAATATTTAATGTCTCTTTATAATGGGAATTTAAAATTTAACAGTATTCCCCAGTATGACATTTCATTTAATCACCTAACAGCTGTTGGTTATGTAGAGTTTTGTCTACGTCTTTATTTCTAACTAAACTGACTGAAATATCTTACTGTATTTTTTATAGAAGTATTAGTACACAACAGTACTTTATAGCAACCAATTCCTCCTGCAACATTTAGGTGATTTTCTAATTTAATCACCTTCTATAGGATGCAGACATGTTCAGAAGTGTAGATTAACTGTGAACAGAATGTACATTTTTGCCATACATAGAAAGTCAATGTTACACATTTGCTTGACTGGCAATTAAATTTCTCTTAGTATTAGTCTTCATTAATATGGAACTGTAAATCTTTCTTTCTTACACATATTTCTCTTTCCGATATCATAATACAATGACTGTTCATATTCTTAGCTTCTAGAAGACTTTTTTTTTTAAGACATTGTGTTTTTGGAGACACTTGGGTAACTCAGTTGGTAGAGTGTGT
Source organism: Hyaena hyaena (assembly GCF_003009895.1). Classification (NCBI taxonomy): domain Eukaryota; kingdom Metazoa; phylum Chordata; class Mammalia; order Carnivora; family Hyaenidae; genus Hyaena; species Hyaena hyaena. The sequence continues at coordinate 12,320 of NW_024080822.1, forward strand.
GACTCTTGATCTTGGGGTTGAGACTTTGAGCCCCATATTGGGTGTAAAGATTGCTTAAAAATAAAATCTAAAAAAGAAATAAAATAAAACATTGTAGGTTTTAGTTGTTTGGAATTCTGGGGACACCTTTGAGTACCTAATAAAAGCTATGAAAATTTTTCCCAGGGGAAAATGACATTCTATTTCCCTCTCCCTCTCTCTGTTTCTCTCTCACTTTCTCTCTCTCACACACAAAAATACATTTTCCATGTCTATTCAGGAGATTTATAAATCTTTTGGAGCTCTTTGGTAGATCCCTTAACCAGAGGAACTCAACAAAATTTCCTGAGGAACTTTTAAAAAATCTCTTCCTTAAATACCTCTCAATGATTCTGATTCCTGGTCTTTGGTTACATGTCTCTGCTCTTTGAACTTCCAAGAGATCTAACTATTGGCCTGGATATTTTCTGACTACCTCATGATGTCCCTCTATTCTCTGATAATATACCTTTGTCCCTCCCACACTTCATCAGTTCAGCCAAATTCTAAACCACACTTTTCCTAATAATCTTCCTCCAACCTTGATCCTGGATTTCATTTCATCCCTATAGCTCTTCTACAGCAAGTTTGTTTCTGCTTCCTAGGAACCACTGATCCAGAATTCTTGATGAATTGGAATCAATGGCCGAACATGATAACTTTTTCTTGTAAACCAGTATATGCAGAGATTCCCATTATACAAATATCTTACATCTTAGTTGAAAGCAGAGATAAAGCTCAATAAATTTTTAGGAAATATACTCATTATGTGGTTAAAATATAATTGAATTAGCAATTCATGTAAATGGAAGTTAGACAGCAATTCATAAAGAAATCTACATGTACTCCCCAAATAATTTGAGACAATTATCTCCCTACTGCTATATTTCTTTTTAGAGAATACCATACAATAAATGAGGCTGCTTTATGTGTCATTTTCTTCTATTTTTCCTATCTGACCACTTGACACACTTTAATGACTAAATGAACAAAAAGTAGGCATCAAGGAAAATGGGAGGAAGAAAATTAAAAAGCTGTGATCACCTGTAATGGGAAAATATTTTCTAATAGTTTTCAGTGGAGAATTGTGTGCAGTAAAAAGCTCGTTTATGTGAAATACTTAAATTATACTGTTATTTTTATTGAGGAATCTTTTAACTCTGTGTTAACCATAATTTTATCATTAAAAGATATTTCATATAGTCCTTATTGCTAAAGTGCTATCTATGATGCAAAGAACATACTAAACCTGAAACAGACAATGGTGGGCTCTGCCTCAGATCATCAATTGGCCATTAGGAGTCACCAAGTCATGTGGCAACGTGACCCTATCAAGGCCACCATGGAATTTGTAGATTGTTTCTGCTTGTTAATAAGTGCCTAGTTAGAATTTATGATGACAGCATTTCTTTCTCTTTAACATTAAAGTAGGATCCTCAAACAAACATCAAATTAGAAGTCCATTTTATAATTTCTCATTAATTAGAAATTATTATGAAGAGAAATTGGTATGTTTAAGCAGTTGAGACATAAATCTAGCAAAATGACTGGGCTTTAAACATTTTAGATAAAGTGATTTTTGTTCATTTTTATAATCAATTAAGAAAGGAATTCATACTGACATTTGAATGTTTATTAATTTTTAATAAAACCTAGTCAGAATTGGATTGCCATTAGCACTCATGATTTGTACAAAGGCCTTAAAAAGAAGTAGTTTCCAGTTGCAAAATCTATGAACTGGTATGTGTGTGTGCGTGTGCATGCACACTGCCTAGTTCTTCATGGTGGGCATCAAGTCACCAAATATTAAACACCAAATATTAATGATAAAGACAGAAAACAGTAGCAGGATAATGATATTTTTAGCCATTAACAACTAGAAGGCAGTGGAATTCTAGTCAGAGAACAGAAGAAAAATTCAAAAGGAATTGAAGACTTTATGATAATTGAGAGGAAATAACTAAATGAGTTTCCATGGAAAATCAGAAGCTTAAGCTTCTGGAAGCATAAAGGAGGGAGAGGATGTAATAATCAGAAACCTAGCTATTCAGCAACTGAAGAAATGTGAAAAACAGTATGGTCAAATGCAAACTGAGGATTATAACAGACACCAACTGTATAGCAGTTTACAATTGATTTGGCAGCAAAAAACAAGCCAAAGCTGATTGAAGCAAAATATCGAGAGAGGTATTTCAACCCCAAATAAAGAAGTAAAGTTTTAGGAAGGGACTTCTTTTACTTAGAATTAGAAAGGTTTTCACAGATTGAGAAATAGAAACTGGAATTCTGAGAGCTAAATGATTAATTTCCATTAAAATCATAAATGTAATTGATCAATTAAATGCCAGTAATCTGGGAGTCTCCAATCTATTTTTTTTTTCAAATATCAAGGTCTATTGATTCTATTCACCAAATATTGCTCATATCTAGTCTTCTTTAACCATGATGTTACCACACTAATCCAAATCACCATCCTTTCCCACATGGACAAAGTAAGAGTCCTCTAAATGGCATTTCCTCATCCCCTTCTGCCTGCCTTGGATTTGTTCTCCAAATGTTCACAACAGAGGGGTCTTTCACAATGCACGCTGGCACAACCAGAGCCCGCTGCTACCCAGAATACATTGTCTTTTGTGAACTTTTAAAGGACACTCTTCACAACACAATTCACTTCCATCTGCCAAAAATTTTCATAAACGACTTAAGTAAGAACAAGATATTTCATCACTATCTACCAGGAAGTCACCATAACCAATCTATAAATGTAGTGTCTCTGTGTGTATAGAGCTCACTTAAATGTCTAAGTGCCTTCCTTCACTGCACCACATGTTCAGTCACATCATGTCTATCAGCCCCATCATGAAAACCTCCATTTTTTTCCAGACTAAAGGACTGAAAGCCTAACAAGTCTGTAAAGCTCTAGATCTAGATGCTCCTTTGTCTGCCACAGATACTTTTTTTCCAACTCTACCTCATACCCTCTTTGATTTGCTATCTCCCTCTCATCCTTTATTCTCTAATGGTGAATTCCCTTTCTCCCAGAGAGCCTGTCTCTGAGACTGTGAGAGCCATCTGGGTCATCTTGTCCTAGAACATCCCAGTGTCTTATCCAATGCCTCAATTGGTGTAATGCAGGCTCATGAGAGCAGACCTCATGTCAGGCATGTTCAGTGCCTCACAATTATTGACTCAGTGGTAAGAATATAGAAGATGATTAATACATATCAGTTAGACATGTAAATGAAAGTTGAGTATAAAAAAGAAGTGCTATATAATAAATAAGCATGTATTAAATTATGAATGATAATGCCTTAATTAAAATATATTAAAATATCTAAGAGGTAATACAATTTTTAAGATAAAAAATAATAAAAATTAGAGGAAGAAATAATGTGAAATTTACATTTGGTAGATGAGATTTGAGCTATAGGGTATGATTCTGTGTCTTGTTCCTGACTGTGAATTCCAAATTTATTACCTTCCTTAAATTGAATTCTATATTATAAAATAGAAAATTTCTTCCTCACTTCTATATGTTAATTTTACCTGCTTCAGAATTGAATTGCTCAATTTTATTTCTTTTTCTTAAAATATAATATTATTTGTTAAAAAATCTTGCTATTATTATAAATAAAATACTACCTATGGGAAATTTTAAAGAGGTACAAATAAACAGGTTTGTATAGTCACTACTAGAAGTATTTTGTGTTTTTTAGCAAGGGAATCAAGAGCAAAAATAAACTGTTGGGACCTCATCAAGATTAAAAGCTTCTGCACAGCAAAGGAAACAACCCAGAAAATTAATAGGCAACCAACGGAATGGGAAAAGATAGTTGCAAATGACATATCAGATAAAGGGTTAATATCCAAAATCTATAAGGAACTCACCAAAATACACGCCCGAAAAACAAACAACCCAGTGAAGAAATGGGCAGAAGACATGAACAGACACTTCTCCAAAGAGGACATCCAGATGGCCAACAGAC
>NW_024080822.1:16788-46673 GCF_003009895.1 Hyaena hyaena
GAGGGTGTTATGCTGAGCGAAATAAGTCAGGCAGAGAAGGACAAATATCATATGTGTGCACGTATAGGAGGATTAGGAGGAACTTGACGGAGGACCAAGGGGGAGAAGAAGGGGGGAAATGGTGGGGGAAAGGGAGAAAGGCAAACCATGAGAGACTCTTGAATGCTGACAAAAACTGAGGACTGATGGATGTGGGGGGGAGGGGGGAGATGGGCATGGAGGAGGACACTTGTGGGGATGAGCACTGGGTGTTATGTGGAAACTAATTTGACAATAAACTATTTGTAAAAAAATAAATAAATAAAATAAAATAAAATAAAATAAAATAAAATAAAATAACTTTAAATGAAAAATCAAAAAAAAAAGTATTTTGTGTTTTTTTTCTATAAAGATTACAAATAACCATATAATCAGATATATGTGTCCATTTTAGCCTCAGAGATCATTAGGTCAATAGGCTCTTTTGACCTACATAAATTAGTATAGCATTTTAAGAAAAGGAGCTTTAAGATACATATGATTTCTTCTCCTTGCAACTGTAGAAAATACACAGTAAACAATGCATAAATGAAATAGACAGTTGCTTGCATGTTATACTGGGAACCAAATAATAACCAGAAATCCCTCACCTGGTGGCCTGAAGAAGAAAGTCCTTTTTAAATTTTTCATGTTGGAAAAACATAAAATTATTCTGTTTTATTTGGAGAAGTTAGAAGAATAACTCTGGAGCTCCAGAGAGTTTAGCCAGACCCACAACTTTGTTTATCAAATGCACAGGAAAAGGTATCTGAAAAGAGAAGAAAATAATGGCTATAAGGTCCCCTTCAATTTTACCCAAGGTAGGCTTTGCTTTCATTCCTTGGGTCAAATCAAGTATTGGAGCAAATTTGGTATATTTGGAAAGGGGTTTGTTTCTAGTCTTTTCTAAGCTCTTCTTCAGATATAAAGACTGTTGACAAGATTATTCTTTGCAAAGCAACAAATCAAAATATCTCTAGTGCCTAAGTCATTTTTCCTAGAAACAAAACAAAGCAAAAACAATTATAACTAGGTGTATAGTATTAACTGTTTACAGGTACTATTGTCTGAAACATTGACTACTGAAGGGATTAGGAAATACATGGATATTATACTAGATCAAAAGCCTTCTTGGCATCTACACCTGTGGACAGTTGATGGGTTTTCTGACTTTATCCTGGTGAGGCCATCATCTACTTTGTAGATCAACAAAAATGTGGCTCTCTTCATAGGTTCAACTGTAGAGCTGACTCTTCTCTGATCAAAGATATTTGAATGACTGTCTCCAACTTTTATTTCCAGTAAGTTCTCCAGTCAACTTGTAAGACGATGTAGGACAGTCACATTTTCAAGTGCTTTTTTGGGGACCTGGCTTTCTGTCCCCTGGCCTGAGAGCATGCTCCTCCATAATAGATAATTACTTAGTCTCCTTTAATAGGCTCAGCTTCACTGGGGACTCCAGGACAATCTTCCTCCTAGTAGCATAGAAATTAAAACATTTCAGTGACACAATTTAGGAAAGATTTATTGAGCTCCTTCAACAGAATAATTTACTCTAATCTCATGACAAAACTCTGTACCCAAAGGAATGTAGTTTATTTCTTTAACTGACCCTCTGCTATAAACTGAATGTTTATATCCTCCCAAATACAATTTTTGAAGCCCTAAACCACAATATGATGGTATTAGGATGTGAGGACTTTGTGACATGCTTAGTCATGAGAGTGGAGCCTTGTGAATGGGATTAGTCGCTTTATGAAAGCAGCCTTAGAAAGTATCCTTTATCCCACCTGACTTGAGAGATTATAGCAAAAAAGAGGGAAGTTCTAAAAGGCAGGCTCTCACCAGACCGATGGCACTATGATGTCGAACTTCTCCAAAACTGAGAAATAAATGATTATTGTTTAAGCCATCCAGCCCGGTGTTTTTGTTCAGCCCAAATGGATTAAGATACCCACCTATTTACATTAGCCTACATATAAGTCTCCATTTGTATTACATAGATACCTATAACCTCTGGGGTACAAATTCTTACCAGTGTGTATCTTGCTTTGTTTTCATCCGAAAGACTAAAGACCTGATTTTTAATCCCAGGCCTCAAAATGAAGTGGCTCAGTAGGTGGGGGAAATGTAAATCAAAGTGATATAGAGCATAGGGTAGAAACTTAGAAGGTGAATAAGTTCTGGGGATCTAACCTACAGCATTGTGATTATAGTTAACAACACTGTATCACTGAAAGTTGCTAAGAGAAAAGATCTTAAGGGTTCCTATCCCTGAAAAGAAATGATAAGTAAGTGATGTGATGGAAATGATTGCTAACACTATGGTGGTAATCATATGGAAACATGTATGTATGTAAGTGTATTAAGTCAACAAATTGTATACTTAAAACTTATGCAAGTTATGTATCAATTATATCTCAATTAAAAACAAATCCTATAATTGTGGTGAGCACACACACAACCACACAAACACACCAAATATCTTTATTGAGATTAGATACCTTGCTATTCACCTGTCTGCTTGGATTCCCATCTACTGTCTGTCTATCAACTCTCTTTGTTCATCATTATTTCCGTGTAGGACCTCCCAAGCTAGATACTCTGACAAGATTTCCACTGACAGATTACCAAGGTAACTTCTGGATTCTGTACTCCATCTGGGTGGAAACCTTGTTATCATCAGCTAAGCCTGGGCATATCTAGATACCAGGTCTCAGCCCCTCCCAATATGAGCTATTCTACAACTATCAAATCCTATGTGCTTCCATATGGAAAAGCCTTCTGCACTGGATCCAAACCATAGCATTGGCTTCCTTTACTATCACTCCTGTCATACGCCTTTTTCTTCTCTCTCATCCCCTCGTAGCTAACCCCGTCAATCTCCTTGTTCTTTATCACACACGTTGCCAAAGCTTCCTATCTGCTGGACACAGTAGATATGCCTTAAGTGCATTATTTCACTTAATTCTCATGGTGTAGTTGTCATTTTTATTCAAATTTTCAAGAAATAGGAGAAGGCAAGAAGGTAGAGAAGTAGGGAGCTCCGTACATTTCACTCACCCCCATCTCTCAAATGGAGAAAGCCTGAAGCCATAGGAATACTTAGAGAATCCAGGAGTTTGGGAGGAAAAGGAGTCTCAAGAGTCCACTGAGAAAACCTTATAGTGGCTACTTCCAGAAACAAGACAAAGTACACATGGTAGAGAGTCACAAATACCACTATGAGTAGAGAAATAAAATAAACAAAGTCTCAACAAGAGAGACCAAGAGACACCATTCAAAGAACACTTCCCAAATGGACAGTCAAAGAGCTTTCATTAATACAGCAGTACTCAAAGGGGTGCAGTGCATAACAAGCTTTTAAAACTAACAAGAGACAGAAAGCTAACCAAAATTACAAAATGGAAGAACTCTCATCTAAAGAAATTCCAGGAAGACATAACAGCTAAAGAATTGCTCAGAGCAGATATAAGCAACGTCACTGAACAAGAAGTTAGAACAAGACTCATGAAATTAATCTCTGGGCTTGAAAAGGGCATGGAAGACTTCAGAGAAACTCTTGCTACAAAGACTATGGAGCTTAAAATAGTTGTGATGAATTAAAAAATACTATAAATGAGCTGCCTAATAAAATGGAAGCATCCAATGCACGGATAGAAGAGGCAGAGAGGAGAACAGGTGAATTAGAGGACACAATTATAGAAAAAGAGGAAGCTGAGAAAAAGATACACTGATCCAGGAGCACGAAAGGAGAGTTCGAGAGGTGAACGATACGATCAAACGGAACAATGTCCATATTATAGGAATTCCAGAAGAGGAAGACAGAGGGAAAGGTGCTGAAGGAGTCCTGGAACAAATTATAGCAGAGAACTTCCCCAGTCTGGGGAAGGAAACAGACATTGAAATCCAAGAGGCACAGAGAACTCCCCTCAGACGTAACTTGAACCGATCTTCTGCACGACATATCATAGTGAAAATGGCAAAATACAAGGACAAAGAGAGAATTCTGAAAGCAGCTCAGGAGAAAAGGGCCCTAAGATACAAAAGGAAACCTAACAGAGTGGTGACAGACCTATCTACTGAAACTTGGCAGGCCAGAAAGGAATGGCAGGAAGTCTTCAATGGGATGAACAGGAAAAAAAAATACAGCCAAGAATCTTCTATCCAGCAAGCCTGTCATTCAGAAGAGAAGGAGAGATAAAAGTCTTTCCAAATAAACAAAAATTGAAAGAATTCGTCACCACTAAACCAGCCCTACAAGAAATCCTGAGGGGGACCCTGTGAGGGAAATGTTGCAAAGAACACAAGGTACCAGAGATCACCACAAGCATGAATCCTACAAGAACACAATGACTCTAAACCCATATTTTTCAATAATAACACTGAACGTAAATGAACTAAATGCTCCAATCAAAAGACATAGGGTAGCAGAATGGAAAAAAAAAAAAACCCTAAATCTATCTATTTTCTGTCTACAAGAGACTCAATTTAGACCTGAGGACACCTTCAGATGGAAAATAAGGGGATGGAGAAATTCTATCACGCTACTTGAAGTCAAAAGAAAGCTGGAGTAGCCATACTTATATCAGACAAACTGGACTTTAAAGTAAAGACAGTAACAAGGAATGAAGAAGGGCATTATATAATAATTATAGGGTCTATCCATCAGGAAGAGCTAACAGTTATAAATGTCTTCGCACCGAATACGGAAGCACCTAAAAAAAAATCACAAACAGTAACAATCTTATGGATAAGAATGTGCTAATAGCAGGGGACTTTAATACTCTACTTACAGCAATGGATAGGTCAACTAGACAGAAAATCGAAAAGTTACAATGGACTTGAATGACACATTGGACCAAATGGATTTGACAGATATATTTAGAACTCTAGATCCCGAGACCATGGAATTCACTTTCTTCTCAAGTGTGCATGGCACATTCTCCAAGATAGATCACATACTGGGACATAAAGCAGCCCTCAAGAAATATAAAAGAATTGAGATCATACCTAGCACACTTTCAGATCACAATGCTATGAAACTTGAAATCAACCACAGGAAGAAGTCTGGAAAACCTCCAAAAACATGGAGGTTAAAGAACACCCTGCTAAAGAACGAATGGGCCAATCAGGTAATTAGAAAAGAAACTTAAAAATACATGGAAACAAATGAAAATGAAAATACAACAATCCAAACTCTATGGGATGCAGCAAAGGCAGTCTTCAGAGGAGAGTACATTGCACTCCAGGCCTATTTCAAAAAATTAGAAAAAGTGCAAGTACAAAATCTAACAGTGCACCTAAAAGAACTAGAAGAGAGCAACAAGAGCATCCAAACCCAGTAGGAGAAGAGAAATAATAAAAATCAGGGCAGAAATAAAAAACATAGAATCCAAAACAAACAAACAAACAAACAAAAACCAGTTGAACAGATCAATGAAACCAAGAGTTGGTTTTAAAAAAAAAATAAACACAATTCACAAACTTTTAGCCAGGCTTCTCAGAAAAGAGAGAGCGCCCAAATAGACAAAATCATGAATGAAAATGGACTTATTACAACCAACCCCTCAGAAACACAAGCAATGTTCAGGGAATACTATGAAAAATTATATGCCAACAAACTGGGCAACTTAGAAGAAATGGACAAATTCCTAAAAACACTCACTACCAAAATTCACATGGGAAGAGATAGAAAATCTGAACAGACCCATCACTAGTGAAGAAATTGAATCAGATATCAAAAATCTCCCAACAAATAAGAGCCCTGGGCCAGATGGCTTTCCTGGGGAATACTACCAGACATTTATATAGGAGTTAATACCCATTCTTCTCCAGCTATTCCAAAAAATAGAAATTGAAGGAAAACTTCAGGACTCATTCTACAAAGCCAGTATCACTTTGATTCCCAAACCCAACTGAGACCCAGCAAAAAAAGAGAACAAGCCATATCCTTGAAGAATACGGATGCAAAAATCCTCAACAAGATACTTGCAAAACAAATTTAATAGCACATAAAAAGAATTATCCACAAAGATCAAGTGGCATTCACTCCTGGGTTACAGGGCTGGTTCAATATTTGCAAATCAGTCAATGTGATACATTGCATTAACAAAAGATAAAAACCATATGATCCTGTCAATAGATGCAGAAGAAGCATTTGACAAAATACAACATCGCTTCTTAATAAAGACCCTCGAGAAAGTTGGGATAGAAGGAATTTACTTAAACATCATCAAAGCCATCTATGAGAAGTCTTCAGCTAACATCATCCTCAAGGGGGAAAAACTGACAGCTATCCCCCTGAGATCAGGAACACGACAGGGATGTCCACTCTCACCACTGTTGTTTAACATGGTGCTGGAAGTCCTAGCATCAGCCATCAGACAACAAAAGGAAATCAAAGGCATCAGAAGTGGCAAAGAAGAAGTTAAACTTTCACTTTTCGCAGATGACATGATACTTTCTGAGAAAAACCTGACAGACTCTACCAGAAGCCTACTAGAACTGATCCATGAATTCAGCAAAGTTGCAGGGTACAAAATCAACGTACAGAAATCGGTTGCATTTTTATACACCAACCATGAAGCAACAGAAAGAGAAATCAAGGGGCTGATCCCATTCACAATTACACCAAAAACCATAAAACACCTAGGAAGAAACCTAACCAAAGATATAAGAGATCTGTATGATGAAAACTATAGAACTTATGAAGGAAACTGAAGACACAAAGAAATGGAAAAACATTCCATGCTCATGGCTCGGAAGAATAAATATTGTTAAAATGTCATTACTACCCAACCCATTCTACACATTCAATGCAATCCCAGTCAAAATTGCACCAGCATTCTTCTCAAAAGTAGAACAAACTATCCTAAAATATGTATGGAACCACAAAAGACCCCAAATAGGCAAAGTGATATTGAAGAAGAAAACTAAAACCGGAGACATCACCATCACAGACTTTAGCCTCTACTATGAAAAGTAATCATCAAGACAGTATGGTATTGGCACAAAAACAGACACATAGACCAATGGAATAGAATATAGAACTCAGATTGGACCCACACATGTATGGCCAACTAATCTTCGACAAAGCAGGAAAGAGTATCCAGTGGAAAAAGGTCTCTTGAAGAGATGGTGCTGGGAGAACTGGACAGCAACATGCAGAAGAATGAAACTAGATCATTTTCTCACACCATACACAACAATAAACTCAGAATAGATATAGGACCTGATGTGAGACAGAAAGCCATCAAAGCCCTAGAGGAGAAAGCAGGAAACAACCTCTTTGACCTCAACCACAGCAATTTCTTACTTGACAGATCCCCAATGGCAAGGGAATCAAGAGCAAAAATGAAATACTGGGACTTCATCAAGATAAAAAGCTTCTACACAGCAAAGGAAACAATCAATAAAACTAATAGGCAACCAAGGGAATGCGAAAAGATAGTTGCAAATGACATATCAGATAAAGAGTTAGTATCCAAAATCTATAAGGAACTCACCAAACTCCACACCCGGGAAACAAATAATCCAGTGAAGAAATGGGCATAAGACATGAACAGACACTTCTCCAAAGAGGACATCCAGATGGCCAACAGACACATGAAATGATGCTCAGCATCCCTCCTCATCATGGAAATGCACATCAAATCCACACTGAGATACCACCTCATGCCAGTCAGAGTGGCTAAAATAAACAAATCACGAGACTATAGATGCTGACGAGAATGTGGAGAAACGGGCACCCTCCTACCCTTTGGTGGGAATGAAACTGGTGCAGCCCCTCTGGAAAACAGTGTGGAGGTTCCTCAAAAAATTAACAATGGAACTCCCCTATGACCCAGCAATAGCACTGCTAGGAATTTACCCAAGGGATAAAGGAGTGCTGATGCATAGGGCCACATGTACCCCTATGTTCATAGCAGCACTCTCAACAATAGCCAAATCATGGAAACAGCCCAAGTGTCCATCTACTGGCAAATGGATCAAGAAGATGTGGTTTATCTATACAATGGAATACTACATGGCAATAAGAAAGAATGAAATATGGTCATGTGTAGCAACATGGATGGAGCTTGAGGGTGTTATGTGAGTGAAAAAAGTCAGGCAAGAAGGACAGATACCAGGTGTTTGCACGTATATGTGGATTAGGAGGATCTTAATGTAGGACCATGGGGGAAAAGAAGGAGAAAAATAGTTTAGGAGAGGGAGGGAGACAAACCATGAGAGATTCTTGAATGCTGAGAAAAAACTGAGGGATGATGGGGGTGGGGGAGAGGGGAAGGCGTTGATGGGCATGAGGGAGGGCACTTGTTGGGATGAGCACTGGGTGTTATATGGAAACCAACTTGACAATAAACTATTTAAAAATAGTAATAATAATGAAATAAAAAAATAATAATAAAATCTTAAAAAAAGAAATAAGGAAGTAAGTTACAATATTTAATGATTTCCTTAATAATACGGTGATGAACTGGGACGCAAAACCAAGTGTCTGACACTAGCACCCACATTTTTAGTTAGAAGAATAAAATACATCACTAGCTCAAAGGTTGAGTTTCAACCCTCTTTGGAAAGATGCCCTCCTTGCCTAAGGATACAGATTGAAGTCTAGCCAGCAAAGCTGAGTCTTGGAGGTATAATGGATTAGACACCTAATCAACGAAATCAAAAGAGAAACACACCTGGAAGAATCAGGCATATTGGAAGGTCAACTACAATACCAGTCACACCCAGGCAATTGCCCAAGGAGCAAATGTGTGGCAGGTCTTAAAAGTGTAAGCGTCCAAAAGACAGCAATATCTCATTTGAAGTACACTCAGTGTATGATTCAAAGATGTAGTTGTCTGTTGTACTTCTTGCACTTGGGAGAGGAAGAAAGGAGGGCAGACAGGGTTTACAGATATGCCTTAAAAGCCAGGGAGCTCCAGGGAAGTCAAGACCTACAGGGGCCATTTAATCACAATTAACAAAAGGGCAGGTATGTTAATACTCTTGAGAAACTTTTCCAAATTCTTCTTCTGTCTGCATCAGATGGCTACCCCTCTTCTTAAATACTTCCACTGGAGAGAAATTCAGTACCCATTCTACTATAGAACAGAAAAGCTTATTAGAATATTCTTGTAAGTGCAGTTATAACTTCCATCAGTTAGCATTACTTTTTCTTCTAGAACACATTTTATTGGCGATTTTCATTTTTCTTATAATGCAGGCTCTATTTGTTTTAAAATGTCTTAGTAATCATATCAGTTTCTCAGCTTTTTTTAACGTGTGGTTAATCAAATCCCTCAGATCCTTTCCAGATGCATTCTAACCATTTAATCATTAACTGCATTTTTCTGAAAGTAATTTTTTTTTAATATTTTTATTTATTTCTAGGAGAGAGAGAGAGACAGCGTGGGCAGGGGAGGGTCAGAGACAGAGGGAGTCACAGACTGAAACAGGCTCCAGGCTCTGAGCTGGCAGTCAGCAGAGAGCCCGACGCGGGGCTCGAACCCACGAACCGCGAGATCATGACCTAAGCGAAAGTCGGACGCTTAACCGACTAAGCCACCCAGGCGCCCCTTCTGAAAGTAATTTTTAACTTAAATACAAGACTTTGACTATCCCTGTTAGGATGGTAACTTTTTTTTCTTGGATTTACTTAGCATATCCATGTGTGGTGATTGATTTTATGGATTTAGTTGTGTTCCCCCAAAATTCATACACTAAAGTCCTAGCACTCTATCTTAGAATGTGAGTTTCTTTGGGAATAGGATCATTGCGGCTATAATTAGGTTAAAATGAGGTCATACTAGAATACGATGAGCCCCTAATATGACTTGTGTGCATATAACAAGGGCAAATGTAGGCACAAATAACACAGAGAGAAAATAACATGTAAAGATTAAGGCAATGGTTGGAATGATGGTTCTACAAATCAAGGGATGCCAAAATGTCCAGTAAAACACCAAAGGCTAGGGGAGAGGCAGTGACAGATTCTTCCTCATAGTCCCCAGGAAAAACCGGTTCTGTCAACAAGCTGGTCTCCAGAACCGTGAGACAGTACATCTCTGTTGTTTAAGTCACTCATTTGTTACATCAGCCTTAGCAAACTAATAGAACCGCTTTGAATTTTGAATCTATCATGTAATCTGAAACATTTCATAGGATTTCCACTCATAACTTATCCTAGACATGTTAACATAAAACTAGGCTGCTCAAGGTCCCATTTTAAATGTTTACTATCAGGGCATTTTCAGCATGCTCTGTGTTGTTCCTCCATCATTAACCCACTTATCCTTTACTGCTGTGATGTTAAAATTTTAGTAATATTTTAGTGATCAAGTGATTAAAGAAATAACTGATAAGCCATGCTCTTGGGGAAAGTTTTTAGCCTGGGCTTTCAGGATTCTGAAAGTTGTGAGATTTGATGTCATTTCTGTGTGTGCATTCAAAAAGCTTAGGTGCATACACATGTACCCATGTTAAGCATGCACAAGCTAATTCAAAATATCAAGTATCTTCCTTGGGCTAAATTTCTACCACCTTTATGCTTGTAAAAAATATAAACACTTTTTGGGAATTTAAAAATTTCCAAGCATGACACTTAAAAAAGTGCATGCATTATCCCATTGAAACTTCCCATTATCCCATATCACCTGGAGTTGATAATGCTATTTACTCCCTTTTAGAGATGAATTCACAAAGGATTAGACAAGTGAATGAAGTATCTTGTGCAAGGTTGCATAGCTAGAAGTAATAGAATGAGGATTCAAATCTCAATCTAACTACAGAGTGCAAGCTATTAACTATATATGTGCGTCTACAAACTGAGAAAGAAAAAGGCTCATTGCTTCAGCCACTTAATAGTCACACAATTAATTAACCTTCATTTTTTCCTTTACAGAATGAAAATTGTTGTCTTACCTTCTAAGGTTATTGTGTAGATTAAACAAAATAATATGAAATTAAGTATACAGTGCATGGTAAATAGAAAACTATCATTTTGTTACTTAGTAAATGCAGTTGATTCAGCAGACAAAATCTTTTTTTTTTTAAGTTTTTATTTGTTTTAAGAAAGACTGTAAGCAGGGGAAGGGCAGAGAGAGAGAAGGAGACACAGAAACCAAAGCAGGCTCTACTCTCTGAGCTGTCAGTTCAGAGCCAGACACCAGGCTGGAACCCACAAACCAAGAGGCCATGACCTGAGCTGAAGTCAGACGCTCAACTGACTGAGCCACCCAGGCACCCCGAATATTTTTTAATACTTACTTATTTTTGAGAGAGAGAGAGAATGAGCAGGGTAGGGGGAGAGGGAGAGGGAGACACAGAATCCAAAGCAGGCTCCAAACTCTGAGCTCTGAGCTCCCAGCAAGCTGTTAGCACTGAGCCTGATGCAGGGCTCGAACTCACGAACTGTGAGATAATGACCTGACTTGAAGTCGGACGCTTAACTGACTGAACCACCCAGGCACCCTAACAAAATCTTGTACGGTATCAGAAAAATAATAAAATGGATGAAAAATTTTGGGAAATAAAAAATGTTCCTGTATGTAATCTAGAAGAAGTAATAATGTAGCTTCCCAGCCTTACTTCCTAATTCTTATATTTTGACAAATGTATATTTTACCAGGAAAAAAAGTATGATACAGTGTGTGTGTGTGTGTGTGTGCGCGCACCTGTATATATTTTTTGAAATTTAAATTTTGAAGCAGAAATGCATCGTATTGTATGTATACATATGTATTTAAATATATATGCATATAGAGAGAATTTTAGGAAAGGTCCTTGGAATTGGTGTAGTAAAAGTATTCCCAAAAAGATTGTTCATGATAAAACATGTTTATAAAAGGGTAAAGTGGTATAATAAAAAGAACCTGAAAAGACATAGGCTGGCACCTGGTGCAGTTGGAGAAGAACTATTATGACTAGCCGTATCCTCTTCATGCATTGATCCTTTACCATAAATCACCAAGTTTTAGACAAAGTCAAAGTTCCTTGCAAATGTGTACTTACATTTTCTTAAACTAGCAAATCTGTCAAGTTGATATTTCAGAAATGGATATAATTTTGTATTTCATGACAAACTAAAATTGCCAGGTATACTTTTTTTTTAAATTTTTACAAATAGTCTATTGTCAAATTAGTTTCCACATAACACCCAGTGCTCATCCCCACAAGTGCCCTCCTCCATGCCCATCCCCCCTCCCCCCCACATCCATCAGTCCTCAGTTTTTGTCAGCATTCAAGAGTCTCTCATGGTTTGCCTCTCTCCCTTTCCCCCACCATTTCCCCCCTTCTTCTCCCCCTTGTTCCTCCGTCAAGTTCCTCCTAATCCTCCTATACGTGCAAACATATGATATTTGTCCTTCTCTGCCAGGTATATGTTTTAATCTTTACAGCCTTTGCCAATGTCCAGGTTTTGTGCTAAACTCAGCCTCATTCAGTTGTTCTAAGAATCAAAGTGATCATGTTGTGATCTAACCAAACTAACCATGTTGTGGTCTAAATACTGGGGACGCTTTAGAAAGAATTTTTATGACAAGGTTATTGATTTATTAATAATTAACTTGGAGGGGCACCTGGTTGGCTCAGTCGGTTGAGCGTCCGACTTTGGCTCAGGTCATGATCTCACAGTTCGTGAGTTCGAGCCCCACATCGGGCTCTGTGCTGACAGCTCAGAGTCTGGAGCCTGTTTCAGATTCTGTGTCTCCCTCTCTCTCTCACCCTCCCCTGCTCACACTGTCTCTCTCTCTCAGAAATTAAAAGAAATTAACTTGGAAATAACCAACCTGGAAGAAATTGACAAATTTTATGACAATTATTTTTTTTGCTTCTACATCCTGACTCTTCCTTCAATCTAATAACTACTACACAAAAAATACACTTCTCATATTTTTCACTTCATTGTTTACAAAAGACAGAATACTTAATAAACTTATCTTCTTAAGTATTTTTAGAACTTTTTAGCACCATGTTCCTTATAAAAGGAAGAACATTTGAAATCATTGTTTGGGAAGCGTCTTGGGTAGTTCTTCCACCCTCCCCCTCCAAGACCCCCACTGAGTGACAATAGGAGCAAAGCTGTGAGGCATACTAAAATGTAAAGAACAAATGTAAAGAATGAAACTATTTTCTCCAGGTTAGTGTTCTCAATAATTGCTCTTAGTAGAGGCTGGAATAGCCTAATTGCACTTTCATTTTTGCCCACGTAATTACCTTAACTGAACTCAAATCTGGTATGTTTATAGTCCCAGCATCATCATTAAGCTAAAAATTGAACGTTCTATCTTATCCTGAAAATTTCCAATTAAGCCCATTTGGAGCTTTGCACTGAATGCCAGCACTAATTCCTTTCCGTGAAAGATCTAGGGTGCCAGGATGTCACACCAGAGAGAGGCCGATAGTCAGCTCATTAACAAGACTGATGAACTATACTAGTCGTCCTTACCGATGTGAGCATCTCAGCTTGGACTCCAGTGACATCCTATGAGATGGTATGGGAGATCTGGGAGGTCATCTCTCATTAAAAACAAGTTTACATGGATAGTTCAAAATTGAATGAACTTACGAACTGAACTTTGAAATGATGCCAAATCCTAAGAGACACATGTAGTTAAGTGCTACTTGTTGAAATAGTTGATCTACTGATATAAGCAACACTACTGAAGCTCTCCTGACCTCTTTGGTTTCACCTCAGCGGGAAATGCAATATGAAAGCTGATGCTTTCACTTTCCGCCTACCTTTCTATTTATCATTAAGATACGATTCTGTTGTGTCTAATGCTGGAGTTAAATATGGAACGTACAGCAGTCTACCTGCTAATTTTTTCATCAGTAGTGCAACAAGCACAAATTAGTAGGTCCTGTATTTTTATATTCTTTGATGAATTTAGAATATGGGCCTTCTAAATAAATACACTGGCCAGCAGTGTTGTCAGTATTTAAATATGGTTACTCAAAAGTGCTATGTAGACAAGAAAGCAAAACATTGTGGAAGTGTATTGTTGGAGCCACACAGTTGTCATGGAAGGAATCTCATTATCAGCCCTGCACTGCAGGCTGGGCACTCCCTCCTTGATGCTTCGCACATGAGAGACTTGTCCAAAACTAAATATTCATCAGGAAACACAGCACTGAATAAGCTCAATAAGACAGGCTAACTCTAATGAACTACTACCATAAACTAGGATGAAAATGTATCTACTTTTAGCTACTTGAACACTGGTGTCCACTCTCTCTGTACTCAATATACTATGGGAAAGGAATTAATCTTTGAATTCTTCATTAGTCAATGAGGGCCCCAAGTAAATGCAGGAAGATAATCTTCTGGAATATTTATTTAATATCATGGTGAAATTTGAAATTTTAAAAAATATATTTTATAATATTTATTTATTTTTGAGAGAGAGAGGGGGGCAGGGGCAGAGAGAGAGAGGGAGACATAGAATCTGAAACAGGCTCCAGGCTCTGAGCTGTCAGCACAGAGCCCCAACATGGGGCTCAAACTCAGGAAGAGCGAGATCATGATCTAGGCCAAAGTTGGACACTTAATTGACTGAGCCACCCAGGTGCCCCTATTTAAAAAAATTCTTGGGGCACTTGGGTGCCTCAGTCGGTTAAACGCCTGACTTCGGCTCAGGTCATGATTTCGCTGTTTGTGGGTTTGAGCCCCACGTCAGGCTCTGTGCTGATAGGTAGCTCAGAACCTGGAGCCTGTTTCAGATTCTGTATCTCTCTCAGACCCTCCCCTACTCATGGTGTCTCTCTCTCTGACTCTCAGAAATAAATAAAAAACATTAAAAAAATTTTTTTAATTCTTATTACATGACTAAGGATATAATGCTGCCAAAATTTCTATGCCTACCCTGGACAGAAATGAAATAATCCTTCCTAAATCTGTGCTTTAATTTTTCCTTTTCCACATAGACAGTGTCTCTTTGATTACAACTTTTTTCTTCTTCTTAAGAACTTTTATAATGAACTTAATGTGGTCATAAAATATTCTTTTAACTTTGGCAATATTTTCAAGAGACACTGCCGTAGAAAACTTAATTGGGATTAAGTATTTTCTATTAGTTAATGATATACAGATCTCCTAAAATAAGTCATACTTCAGATCCCATCCATATCATATCTTTCTGTTTTAGCTTGGATTATGGAGACATCCTAACTCATCTCTGTATAATGAATAGAAGAAGCATTATACACCGAATTCTTCCAGGGTGTGGAGGGGAAAGATATGCATAATCTTTCCCTGTCCCTCTAATCAATGACATAATTACATATCCTAAGTGTTGTTAAATGTAGAGAGCAGTGTGAGGGACAAGGTTAGCCACAATGCTGATGAAGAAAGTAAGGGGTGAGAATTGCATTACTCTTAAAGAAAACATTCCTTATTCTGAAGATAAAGAAGGAGAAAAGATATCTGTTAGTATTATGATAAGTGAAATAAGTCAGTCAGAGAAAGACAAAGACCACATGACTTCATTCACTATGTGAGATATAAGAAACGAAACAAATGAACACAGGAGAGAAAGAGAGGCAAACCAAATAACAGACTCTTAGAGAAAAAACTGATGGTTCCTGGAGAGGAGGTGGGCAGGAAGATGGGTGAAAAGGGTGATGGGGATTAAGGAGAACACTTAAGATAAGCACTGGGTGTTATACGGAAGTGATGAATCACTAAATTCTACACCTGAAACCAGTATTAAACTATATGTTAACTAACTGGAATTTAAGTAAAAACTTGGGGAAAAAAGAAATGAAGATATACACATAATGCTATTCACTAATGAGGTGAGTTTTTGTTTTGATAGTTGAAATTAAAAGTTGCCCCAGGTAAATGTCAAAGTAGCCTGGGATTTAAGAAGATGATGGAGTACTCAAATTATTTCTCTAGCTTTATTTCCTACCATTCTTATCCATCTCTTTCACTCAGCCACATGAAAACACTCACCATTTAGATAATTTTCTTCATGGAAAATCACATCTTAAGTCTATCACATATTAAGTCACAAACTCTTTGTGCTTTTATTTAATTTTTATAATATCAAACCTGGTCTTAACTCTACTCGTCTATTACTTACTAGTTTGTATGATGTTACTTAGGTTATTACAATTCTCTAAGTCTAATTTTTCTGTTTACTTATAAAACTGAATTAAATAATACCTCGCTTGAGGCACCTGGGTGGCTCAGTCGGTTAATTGTCCAACTCTTGCTTTCGACTCAGGTCATGATTTCACAGTTAATGAGATCCATCCTCATGTATGGTTCTGTGCTGACAGAGTGGAGCCTAATTGGGATTCTCTCTCTCCCTCTCTCTCTCTGGCCCTTCCCTGTTCACTCTTTTTCTCAAAATAAATAATAAACTTTAAAAATACCTTATTTGGATGTAACATAATAGAAATTCCACGTGTAGCTACTTAGAACATTCTTAAAAATAAATTTTAAAAAATGAAAAAAGAGGAATCATTATAAACATCTGTACAGAAAAAGTAGGATATGAATTTAAACCATACCTCAAAATCCATTTCCAGTGGCTCTGGCTCATCTTCTCTACCCTCTGGGGACTGGATGTGGGCAGGTAATAATAGGACAAAGGAGGGCAGCTCTTCTGCCATAATTACAGGATTTTACCCAGAAGGAAAGGACATTTCAGGTCCCTGATGTCCCTATGAATAAAATTAATCCAAACATAAATTAACCTCACACCTCTTCTGACATCAGAGATGTCAAAATTTGATTCTATCGAAGAAGCACTTGACCACTAGCATATTATTAGAAAATGATTCTAATAACAACACGTATTTTGTTAGATACATGTGAGATTACATTGCCTATAAAAACACATCTACCCAGCATGGGCCAGATGGATGTTTCAATAAGATGGACCTGAGCTTGAATCCTTATTAAATTTCTGTTTAGCTAGATGCCTTGGATAAGTTACATAGCCATTTTTAAATCTCAGTCTCTTCATCTATAAAAATTGAATAAATGATGATTCATCTATCTGAAAACAGTGCTCTGAGCATTTAATGAGGTAATCACATAAAGAGCTCCACACAGTTGTTGCTTCACGTTCCATATAAACTATGAGCGATTATTCTAGCTGTTCACTCCAGGGTGGTCATTATCATTATCACTACTTTGTCACCCCATGCCTTCACGTATTCTTTCTTCCTCTAACCCCAGTGCCTAGCATAATTCTTAATACTAAAGTAAGACTCTGAACATTTCTAATGGAAGAATAAATGAATAAAAATACTAGTGAACTAATGGCAATAACACTGAATGGGTTCTTGGGAGAGCTGAGTAGCCTTTAAGCCTATTCTCATAAAGTATGGGTGGGCACACGTTTTTCTGTAAAAAGCCAGAGTAAATATTTTAAGTTTTGTGAGCCATAAGGTCTCTTACAGCTATTCAACCCTGCCCTTGTAGCATGAGAGCAACCAGCAACCATACATAAGCAAACAAGCATGGCTGTTTTCCAATAAAACGTTATTTATGGAACTGAAACTTGAATTTCATATAGCTGTCCTGCATCATAAAATATACTCTTTTGCAACTTTTATTCAACCATTTAAAAATGCAAAAATCAGTCTTATCCCACAGGCCACAGAAAAATAGGCAGTGGGCTGAATTTGACCTGTGGCCATGATTTGTCAGCTTTTGAGATGAAAAAAAAAATAACATGTAATCAAAACTGGAGGGCTTTTTAGTCAATGTCCATTAGGCCTTATTATAAGAATTGGAAAAGGATGTCTTTGGGACTTTTGCATTTCCATGAAAATATGAAAGAGCCTCTCTAGGGAGATGAACTGAGAGATGATATTTGTAAAATTCCTCAGTTTCTTTAAGGCAGCAATGTCTAGAAATAAGTTGAGTTTTAGAGCTTGAGTTTTAATCTCTCCTCTGTTAGCTATGTAGCCTTGGGAAAGCCATCCGAAAGCTTCGTTTCATCATGTGGAAAATGAGCATAATAATTCCTGTTCTTCAGGGTTGCTGTTATTAGTGTGTATGTAGTGCCCTGTCATCTGATAGTTACTCAATACATTTTAGCAACAAATGCACTTTGATATTTAGTGTTCGGAAGCTTTTATTTCTTGTGCAAGTTTCATTTGGCCTGGCTAATTCCAAGCTATGTGGGAATTTTACCCCTCGAACATTGTCCTTGTAACCGCACATAAGATTATCTATTAAGATGGTCATACTTTTTGGGGCACCTGGTGGCTCAGTCGATTAAGCATCCAACTTCAGCTCAGGTCAAGATCTCACAATTCATGAGTTCAAGCCTAGTGTCTGGCTCTGGGCTGACAGCTTAGAGCCTGGAGCCAGCTCCAGATTCTGTGTCTCCCTCTTTCTCTGCCCCTCCCCGGCTCAAGCTCTGTCTCTCTCTCTCTCTCTCAAGAATAAATAAACATTAAAACAAAAACAAACAAACAAAAAGATGGTTGTGCTTTTCTTGTTCTTACTACTATAATAGGGAACCAGAAAGAATGAAAAGGTAAGTCTTGACTCAACAGCACAGTCTTTCCATGCAAACCAAGTACACTCCAATTTGTGGATTATAATATGTCTAAAATATAAACTTGGGAAGAGTGGAAATTTCATTTGCTTTGTCCCATTCTATACTCCTAGCCCCAAGAACAGTATCTTGCACAAAACGGACTGGAAAGCTATTAACTCAATGAGTGGAGGGCCTCAAACAGAGACTGCAAATTTCATACAACCTCAAAATATCTTTTGTTTAACATGCACAGTGGTTCTGAAGTAATAATAATTAGTGGAAAACAAAATAAAACAAAAACACGAGACATGAATTTTTCTTCCATGCAAATATAAAAGGAAAAGAAACTGAGGTTTCTATAACCAATTAGAATCTAAAATTTCATATGACAACATGATTTGAAGCTAAGTTGTAACTATTTTTGTTAGCAGGGTCATGCTTAACTATGGGACTGCAGTAAAAGACACATCAAGCTTTGGGGAGTGGGGGAGACAAGAGTAAGATTCTCTGCTTAATAAAGTAGAAAAGAAGGGCGTCTGGGTGGCTCAGCTGGTTGAGCATCTGACTCTTGATTTCACCTCAGGTCATGATCCCACAGTTCATGAGATGGAGACCCGCATCAGGCTCTGAGCTGACAGCACTGAGCCTGCTTGGAATTCTCTGTCTCCTTCTCTCTCTGCCCCTCCCCACCACAGGCATGCTAGCTCGCTCTCTCTCTCTCTCTCCCTCTCTCTCTCTCTCTCTCAAAATATATAAACATTTAAAATAAGTAAGTAAGTAAATAAATAATAAACAACAAAATAAAAAATGGGTATCTATTTTTTAAAAAGCAGAAAGGGAATGGCCCAATTAAAAGAGATTAAGAGGTCAAGTTGCAGTTCTGTGTCTGAGACCTGTGCTTCCTGGCCATGCAGCATTATGGTAGGTGACAGGATCTCAGAAAGCAGGACATACACATGCCTGGAAACCTGAGACCAGTCCCAGAGTGCTCAGGTTCACTGGAAGCCACTGACTGAGTGGTGGCATTGAGGTGCCTGAGAAATTTTTAACTCACTTAGAATAGAAATGCCTGACAGAAACTTGAGTGCTATTTTAGTAAAAGTAATGCTAGTTACTCAACTAATTCCAATATGTGTGTTTGTGTGTGTATTCTTATATACTCAAATGTATTTCCTATATACCCAAACACCAATGGTTGTTGTTTCTCATTCACATCAAGTCCACATGGCTGTTTGTGATTAAGAAGATGGCTCTCCTTCAGGCTTCCAGGTTCCCTTCTTCTTGGCCTCTATCATGTTCTACACTGCCTTCTATATTCATGTGAATCAAGTAAGTGGATGGGAAAGCATACGCAGAGTTATGTATGAGATGTTTTAGGTTCAGTTCCCCCATGGCCAGACCTAGAGATGAAAATTTGCATGCATGTGATTTTTTTAAGAAGTCCTCCCAGAAACACCTGTCAGGGAAGTAAGTAGGTCAGGGAGAAAGTGAACTGCAATCAGTTGCCAAGACAACTCACCTGATGCCACAGAGAGCAGGCTCTAGAATGGTCCATCTGAGAAATTCCAAATTGGACCTCTGCTTTCAGCCAAAATGGAGTAATAGGGACTGAATTTACTTTCACTCCTTAAATAGCTAGACAATCAGTAAAAATAAATGAAACAACGCTTTAAAGGCATTGGACAACAACCATATTTTCAGTCCTAGTAATTTGAGACTTTGGTCAATAGCATAAAACAGCAATGCTTTAATTTCAAAGGAGCTGAGAAATGACATCCAGAAAATGTAAGACCAAGAAAAATATGAAATGAATTTGATAAATAGCTAGCTAGACTCTATTAGAAGAACCAATTTTTAACAGCTCTACCTCAGAGCAGGATAGGGAGAAGAACATAGCACATTATGAAACATGGGCACCACTTCCAATCTAATCTAAGAACAAGGTTGCCTAGTACTGAGTCTTGAGTTGCTCACATTGCAGCAATAAAACTCCTCTGTCTTACCAGATCTTCAAGAAAAGCTTAGAGTCGAATATAAAGAAAGACCTTTTTTGGTTGTTGTTATTGTTTTTCTTTTTGCTTTCTTTCATTTTGTTATGTTTTTTCGGAAAACCATGGTTAGGAGTGAGTTCAACATTCATACAAATGATCAAGTGGAAATAAAAGAATGGCAGCGAAGAATCTAACAGAGGTAAGAATTAGGATTCAGAAAATTAAGTATAATACCTCCTACACACATACATGCACCCTTGCATAAACACTCACATACATCCACAGATTCACAAAATTATTGGAGAGAAAATTGAGCTTTCCATAAGATATGAAATAGAGTTTTAAATTCATCTTCTCTAGGGGAGAGTGGGTGGCTCAGTTAAGCATCCAACTTCGGCTCAGGTGGTGATCTCATGGTTTATGGGTTCAAACCCAGTGTCGGGCTCTGTGCTGACAGCTCAGAGCTCAGAGCCTGCTTCAGATTCTGTGTCTCCCTCTACTATTTCTGCTCTTCCCCCACTCACACTCATTATTTCTCTCTCAAACATGAATAAACACTAAAAACAATTTAAATTCACCTTCTCTAAATATTGAGGGTGAAGAAGGACTCGAAGAGACATGTAACTTACAACTCTTGTTTCATAAGCTTATTATACACATATACAGAGATAAACTAGGTTTTCCTTTCCCTTTTCTGAATGTCCTTTGCCATGGCACTGACCATTTGAACTTGGAAAATGAAGCGATCCTTAAACAAAAGAACTATTGGCAATATACTATTACCCTAGACCTCTTAAGGTAATGAATGTAATTTTAACTATGTGATATCTTTCTAGTTCCCATTAACTGACTGCCATCTAACGCTATAATTGCAGCAGTCAATCCCAGGCTCTTCTAGTCCTTGAAATGCAGCCAATAGCAGCCGGTGTTATCTCCTTCTGGAAGCCCAACAGAGGGGATTAATTGTATTATATGTGTCGACACACATATCATTAAGGGACCAAGTGCCATTTTGACTGGCAGTCAACAGTCACCATTTGGGGATGCTATGATCCCAGTGCATAGAGAGCCACAAGTAGCAGAGGGCCCTGCACCACAGAAGTCAGGTGCCCACCCAGAAAGCCTGTGCAATAGGGATTAAAGAGGGACTACTTAGGGCAGAACCCAGAGTCTCCCAGGAAGTGCCTGGTCCATGTGATGATTTTTGTCCCAATGCTTCATTCTTTTGATTAACTATAAACCACCTTTGATTAAACTATGAAAACTGTCTTTAAGTAAAAGGTAATGTTGACAGTTGTCTTTGCTCTCAGCAAACTCATAAAATGGGAAAGTCAACCCACAAGATCTAAAGTCAAGAAAATGTATCAAGTTTTAAGCATCGATTCTACTCTCTTGACAGAAAGGCATGAGGTAGTAGAGGAAGACCTTGGAAAGATTTCTTTCTAAATTTCCAAATAGATCCAGTAGCCTGCTTGAGGAACCTGGGGAAGTGTTACAGGGAAGTGTCTATGTGTTTAGTTCCTGCCTAATTCCTCACTTCTTCCTCTCCAGTGCCTCCTGGCTGGACTCTCTGAGACAGTCCATAGACTCACATCTATGCTTCTTAAGTAAAGCCTGAAAGAGACAGACAGTACTGATGGCAGTAGCTCACATTTATTTACTGCTTATTGTGGCTCAGGCTTTGTTCTAATTATTTCCTGTGCATGTACTGATTCAAGTACAACCCTGTGAGAAAACTGAGGCCCAGAGATGTTAAGTACATTGCACAAAGTTTGACATGTCACAGAGCTAGAAAAGCATCCCAAGCAATTTGGGACCAGAGCCATCATTCTTTTTAAATATACTCTGTCTTTTTTCCCCCTACTTTGACTTAAAGCATTCTTCCAGACCAAGGATCTAGTGCCTCTGACATCACTGTAGCGTCCTGTGCCATGCCATTTACAGTTACTGCTAATCTTGTCTTTGCTCTCTCTCCTCCCTTCAAGGCTATGACTTTCTAGCTCTCAATCCCAACACGCCTTCACCTAAACATGAACTGCATTTATAACACTTGACAGGATGCTCTGTATGGCCACTGCACTTTACAACCTCAGGAGCACTAGTTACATAAACTGTAACATGAATGACATCGCCCAGGCTGTGCACCATGGCAGCCCTCTGGTGAGGCTTATCTTGCAAGACCCTTTCTTAGTCAAGTTTGAGTTCCATGCTTACTGTTCTAGTCTTCCATCCACTCCACCTTAAGGACTGAAATCGTGTTCTTTGAATGTTGATCTGTTATTTTGTACCTTCAATTCTCCTAGTTCTTATCAAACCATTTCCCCAGAAATGTGTTTTGCTTCCCTGTGGTTGATCAAAACTTCTTGTCAGTAGTGGTTCTTAGGAAGAAATGGTCATGATCTTACATCCCTGACCAGCTCCCTGTCTCTACCACAACACGGGTTCTCTAAGAATCTGTATGCAAAGGACATGTCAGGCAAAAGAATACTTGTCATTAGTAGTTAGTTCTTCTGTCCTAAGTTTTTATGTAGCTGCTTATGTATGAGCTGGAATGAATGACCTAGAAACCCTAAACATCTCGTTTACTGTATTCAGTGTTTCTAGGCTGCAGTCCATGTTTTCTTCCCCCTCTTCCCTACCACACTCTGTTTGATCTTTCAAAGATCAGGATATTAAAGATACATCTTACTGCACCTATTGTATAAAATAAAAGAGAAGCACCAAAAGGAAAATATATAATTATGTTACAAACATAATTATATTTAAATGTTTGTATATCCAATTACTATATTGATAATAGTTTATTGTAGAATACTTGATAAGCACAAAAACACTAAAAATATGTTAATCACATAGTCATATCACCTAATCTCAGTTGCTAGATGATACATTATTACCCTAATTATCCTGTAATTCTATATTTGTTTTTACATCTGTATACATACTTGTGTGGGTTGTTTCCTTGTTAAAAAGTTTTTAAGCAGGGGCGCCTGGGTGGCTCAGTCAGTTAAGCATCCGACTTTGGCTCAGGTCACGATCTCACAATTCATGAGTTTGAGCCATTAGGCTCTGTGCACACAGCTCGGAGCCTGGAGCCTGCTCCTGATTTTGTGTCTCACACTCTCTGTCCCTCCTCCCCTTGCAATCTCTGTTTCTCTCTCTCAAAAATAAACATTTTTAAAAATTAAAAAAAAAAAGTTTTTAAGCAAAATAGGAATCTGATTATAGTTGTGCATAAAAACTGGATCACAAGAGGAGAATCTAGAGTCAAGAAAACTACATGAGAAAGAACACGGGCATGAACTAATATTATTGCAGTAAATATGCAAAGAAAGTGGCAGGCGAGAGGAAAACCTATCCTGTGTAAGCATTTCTTTAAGTCAGTCTCTCTCTCCCCCAGAATTCTGAAGGAAATCAGAGGGCAGCTGCCCCCAGATGGGTTATGGTTTCAAATGTGACCACCTCATTTTTTTTTTTAATTTGGGAACTGTCTTAAACACACTGTCATTTATTTGCCTTCAACTTTGCCATTCTACTTCTAATTCTAGTGACCAGGAAAAATCTTAAGGTAGGAAAAAGAATGGTATTTATGATGCCCATGTTTTAAGATGTTCATGGCTGCCATCTTATATTTATCACCACATTTAATTTGTGTGAATTAGAGAGTGTTCAGATTTCTAAGCTTTCAAGTATTAGATTGTGCACCCCCTGACTTAGGCTTGCCTATCATATTCCATTGGTGTGACACATATATATTCTTTGTTGCTTGCCACAAATTAAATACCCAGCATTTTAATCTAATGTCAAATGTGCATCCAATCTCACTTCTAGATCAGGGATCCAGAAACATGACTCCTCTTGGAAGACAAAAACAGTGCAATGTTCATGTTAGGAAACTACTAACTGCCTGATATAAGAATGTGTTAGAGTAGGTATTATCATAACTGAACCCTAGCAGTAATTTTTAAATGGTGTGCTTGAAACAAAGAACCCATTGATACAAAACTGGATAAATGTTCAAACCATGTTTTATTAAGATAATTCAATAGTTTTATCTGAAGTTGGTATAAAAGTTCTCAGAGTGGAATTTTTTTATAAGTAATCAGATGATTATTTAGCATTCCTTGGTGCTTCCTGAGCACCATGGGGGTAAAGCCATGGATTAATCTCTCATTGCCATTGTCTTCTTTAAATTGACTTACCCATGTAACTAAGTCCAGTGGATTGGTCCCTGGGGAAGTAACACATTCCCCCATTAGGCTGCTGTCTTCTGATATAGACTGGCATGGAAATACCTGCTTGCTGTAGACTTCCTGGAAGATGAGCACTGAGAAGATCCTGCAATCATTGAGCTAAATCTGGGGAGAAGATAAAAATAGAAAATTGTCAGAACATGTGTCTGCTCCTTCTTTTGGAAAACGAAGGAGAAAAAAACTCCAACAGGCCAATCAACAAATTTCCAACCTTATTTAGAGCTGGGTATTTTCAGCCTCTCTCTTATACAGCACAGCATGGGCTCTAGCCATTGTTTTTCCTGGCTACAGCAAGTAGATGGCTTTTTATAGGAATTAATTGCATCATTCTAAAACAACTATCTGTCTGAGTTCATTTAAAGCTATATATAAGTACAAGGGTAGATTTTTAGAGTTTCATCATAGAAAACAGTAGCCTAATATGGAATCCATTGTCTTTGGAAAACTCAGAGGAGTAAAGTCAAAATTACTGTGAAGAATACAGAAATAAAGTTGTCCTCATGATCTCAGCCTGCAGGGTTTTTTTTTCATTCTCTTTTGTACTTTAAGACCTTGGTCCAGAAAAGAGGAAAACACTAGAACATGTCTGATTAAACTAAATTTATATTTCCCCACACAGTTTGACAGTTCTTTTAGTTCATGAATAATTTCTACAAGATGGTGTTTTGAGAAACTTGCTACATTAAAAAAGAAAAAATATTTTTGCAATATATTTAAATTTACTAAGTGCTTATTTACAAAGTGTTAGCATAAATACTGGAACTTGTAGAGAGGGTTATGCGGATATATAAAGATTACACAGACATTGATCTTATGCTCTGAGCTGCAGAAAATCTGTGAAGAAGGAGGATCTAAATCTACACAGATTATGGAAAAACCAATCACATCTTGTGGGGAGGACTGTTTGGTGCATTCAGTCCCAGGTTTCCAAGTGGAAATGTCCTGTTTGGGCAAGGGAAAGCCACTTAAATGCTCTGTTACCTTGTCATTCTGTCCCAGGAGTATGGCAAGTGTAGCTTGCCCTCCATATCAACCTGGGAACAGGTAAGTTGACAAGAAAAAAAAGTGGGATGTTTATTGGATTTTTGCATTTTTTTGTTTAGTTTTTATTTTTGTTTTATTGTAGTAAGCACACTTACCGTGAGATCCACCTCCTTAACATATTTTTAAGGGTGCAAAGCAGTATTTTTATCTAAATATCACAACACAGCAAATCTCTAGAGCTTGTTCATCTCGATATAACTGAATAGCAACTCCACATTTGCCCCTATCCCTGACCCCTGTAACCACCATTCTGCTTTCTGCAGAATGGCTCTTGTAGATAGCCCAAGTAAATAGAATCACGTGATACTTGCCCCGTGTAACTGACTTGTTTCATTTAGTGTAATGTCCTCAAGATTCATTCATGTTATCTAATATTGAATAATTCTTGTTCTTTTTTTAAAGACTGAATAATATTCCATGTATATAATAGATTTTTTTCTTCTGTTTACCTGCCAGTGGACATTTAGGCTGTTTCCATATTTGGGTTATTGTGAATTACAATTGGGCTATTACAATGAACAAGGAAGCACTAATATCTCTTTGAGACCCTATTTTTAATCCTTTTGTATAAATACCCAGAAGTCGAATTAGTGAATCACATGATTTTTATATTTTTAATATTTTGTCATTTACTGTGGCTTTGTAATGTATTTTGAAATCAGAAAGTGTGATGCATCTCTCTTTGTTTTTTCTTTGTTTTGTCTATTTGGAATCTTTTGTGATTCTGTATGAATGTTAGAATTATTTTCTCTCTTTCTGTAAAATGTGCCAATGGGGTTTTGATAGAGATTGCATTGAACCTATAGATCACTTTGGGTAGTATGGACAGTTTAACGATAATAAATCATCTAATCCATGAACATGCAATATCTTTCCATTTGGTTGTGTCTTTTTTAAATTTTCTTCAGTAATGTTTTATGTGTATACATTTTCATCTCCTCAGCCAAGTTTGTTCCTAAATATTCTATTATTTTTCATGCTGTTAATGGGATTCTTTTTCTAACTTCCTTTCTAGATAGTTTGTTGTTAATGCTTAGAAACACAACTGATTTTTGTATGTTGATTTGTATCCTGCTACTTTGCTAAATTCAACTATTAATTATAATTGCTTTTTTCTGTTTTTGTTTCTGTAGCACCTTTTGAGTTTTATATAGATGTATATGTAAATGTATAAATATATAAATTTATATATTTATTTATATATATAAATTTATAAAAATGTATAAATATATAAATGTATAAATATATATATACACATATACATGTCATCTGCAAACAGTAATAGCTTTCTTTCTTTCTTTCTTTTTTCTTTCTTTCTTTCTTTCTTTCTTTCTTTCTTCCTTTCTTTCTTAACTGGGAAACTTTTATTTATTTTCTTGCCTAATTTCTCTGGCTAGGTCTTCTGTTACCAGGTCTTACAGGTGAGAGTAAGCATCCGTGTATTGTTCCTGATTTTAGAGGTAAAGCTTTCAATATGATGTTAGATGTGGCTTTTTATGTATGTCAGGTTAATTTTCCTCTGTTCCTAGTTTACTGAGTATTTTAACATGAAAGGGTGTTGAATTTCATCAAATATTTTTTCTGCATCTATTAAGATAATCATGTGATTTTTATCCTTCATTCTATTAATCTGATGTACCGTGTTAGTTGATTTTCATATGGTAAACATTAATCCATCCTTGCATCCCAGGGATAAATTCCACTTGCTCATTGTGTATGATCTTTTGAACATGCTGTTAAATTCTGTTTGATAGTATTTTGTTGAGGATTTTGTATATTCATTAGAATATAGGCCTGTAGTTTTCTTTTATTCTGGTGTCTTTTTTTCATTTAAATTTTAGTTAGTTAAAAAATACAGTGCAAAATTGGTTTCAGGAGTAGAATTCAGTGATTCATCACTTACAGACAACACCCAGTGCTCATCACAACAAGTGTACTTACTCCTTAATACCCACCCTCCATCTATCCCATCTCCCACCCATTTCCTTCAATCAACCCTCAATTTGATGTAATTAAGATCACTAAGATCTCTTGTGGTTTCTCTCTCTTTGCTTTTTCCCCCTCTTTCCCATATGTTCATCTGTTATGTTTCTTAAATTCAACATAGGAGTCAAATCATATATTTGTCTCTGACTTATTTCATTTAGCATAATACATTCTAGTTCCACACACATCACTGCAAATGACAAGATATCATTCTTTTTGATGGCTGAGTAATATTCCATTATATCTATTATGTATATATATGCATACATACCACATCTTCTTTATCCATTAATCAGTTAATGGACACTTGGGCGCCCTCCATAGTTTATTATTTATAATTCTGCTATAAATATTGGGGTGTATGTACCCCTTCAAATCTGTATTTTTGTATTCTTTGGGGAAATATCTAATAGCACAATTACTAGATCATACGGTAGCTCTGTTTTTAGTTGCTTGAAGAACCTTCATACTGTTCTCTAGAGTTTTTGCACCAATTAGTATTCTTACAATAATACAAAAGGGTTCCTCTTTCTCCACATCTTTGCCAACACCTGTTGTTTCTTGTGTTATTGAATTTTAGCTATTCTGATAGATGTGAGATGGTATCTCATTGTGGTTTTCATTTGTATTTCCTTGATGATGAGTGATATTGAGAATCTTTTCATGTGCCTGTTACTCATCTAGATGTCTTCTTTGGAAAAGTTTCTATTCATGTCTTCTACCCATTTCTTAACTGGGTATTTGTGTATTGGATATTGAGTTTGCTAGGTTCTTTATAGATTTTTGATACCTACCCTTTATCCAATATATCATTTGAAAACATCTTCTCCCATCCCATTGGTTGTCTTTTAGTTTTGTCGATTGTTTCCTTTGCTGTGCAGAAGCTTTTTATCTTGATGAGTAACCAGTAGTACATTTTTGCTTTTATTTCTCTTGCATTCAGAGACATGTCAAGTAAGAAGTTACTCTAGCAGATATCAAAGAGGTTTCTATTTTCTCCTCTAGAATTTAGATGGTTTCCTATCTCACATTTAAATATTTCACCCATTTTGGACAGTAGGGGGCAAGATGGCGGAGAAGTAAGGAGCTCCGTACTTGCACTCTCGCCCATACATCACACAGAAAAGATCTGAAGCCATTGGAAACCTTGCAAAACCTGAGAGATTGGGAGAAAAAGGAAGCAGAATCCACTGAGAAAGCCTACTAATGTGAGTGCAAACTGGGGAAGATAAAATTGGGCCAGGATTGGAGACTCCAGGCTGGGAGGCGATCCCCCTCTACCCTCTACGGGGAGTAAGAAGGGAAAAGAGAGAGTCCGAAACAGAAAAACCTCCGCTCGGGGGGAAAAACCTCCGCTCGGGGCATAGAAAGACCGTACTTGCCAAATACCTGCACACCAGGTCCTCTCGCACCAACTGGTCCCGAGGGGGCTAAGCACACAAACTGCTGCTTTGTGCTGCCTCCTGGCGGCTGGACGTCAGAGTAGTAGCACGCCTGCCGCCATTGTAGCTCCCGGGCGGCTGGGGCCCCTGGAAGAGCCGCGCACGGACACCGGGCATCCGCGATCCTGGTGGGAACTCAAGAGGGAAGGCAAAGAACTAAAAACTGGGAGATTTGCCTGTGAGTTCGTGTTTCGGGTGACGAGCCATAGAGGGACCTGGTTTTCCTCACTCCAGCGGGCTCGGAGGCCTGGCAGGCAAGCCCCCGCGCATGCGCGCCAGCCCCACCCAGAGAAGGAAGCAGCGATTCTGACTCCGCCCCCAGAGCGCGGCAGGGAGCCTGGAACTGCCCAAGGGGGTTGCCTGGGAAGCTGTGTCTAAGGCAATTTCAGTGGGGCGCACGGACTGGGATTTGGAGATTGGGACTGGCCTGGGTTGAAGAGCGCACCCACTTCGGCTGCGCCCCCGGTACGGGGAGTTCACACGCCCAAAAAAGCGAGGTGCAGCGCTTGGTTCAAGAAGGGACTGGAGCGCCGCCACTCTCCTCCCCACAACTGCCGAGGCAGAGCTCCCGCCTGAGGCACTGGGTCACGCCACGCCCATCCCTGCCTGAGAGCTGCCCTCCTCCCTTTTTTTTTCTTTTTTTCCTTTTTTTTC
>NW_024080822.1:47516-48898 GCF_003009895.1 Hyaena hyaena
GATAGAGCAGTGTTCATAGATACAGAGAGCATAACAGGTCTTTAAAACCAACAAGAGCCGGAAAGCTAACTAAAATGACGAAATGAAAGAGCTCTCCTCCAAAGAAACTCCAAGAAGAAATGACAGCTAATGAACTGCTCAAAACAGATATCAGCAGCATAACTGAACAAGATTTTAGAATAATAATGGTAAAATTAATAGCTGGGCTTGAAAAAAACATAGGGGACATCAAAGAAACTATCGCTACAGACAGAATGGAAAATAAAAATAGGCATGAAGAATTAAAAAATGTGATAAATGAGATACATAATAAAT
Source organism: Hyaena hyaena (assembly GCF_003009895.1). Lineage (NCBI taxonomy): Eukaryota > Metazoa > Chordata > Mammalia > Carnivora > Hyaenidae > Hyaena > Hyaena hyaena. Next base: position 47,832 of record NW_024080822.1, read on the forward strand.
TAGAGGCCTCCAATGCACGGATTGAAGAGGCAGAAAGGAGAATAAGTGATTTAGACGACACCATTATAGAAGAACAAGAAGCTGACAAAAAAAGGGACAAACTGATCCAGGAACAGGAAAGAAGAATTCGAGAGCTCAGCGATACGGTCAAACGCAACAATATCCGTATCATAAGAATCGTATCATAGGAATTCCAGAAGAGGAAGAGAGAAGGAAAGGTGCTGAAAGAGTCCTGGAACACATTATAGCAGAGAACTTCCCCGACCTGGGGAAGGAAGTAAATGTGGAAATACAAGAGGCTCAGAGGACTCCCCTCAGATGTAACTTGAATCGATCGACTGCACGGCATATCATAGTAAAAATGGCCAAATACAAGGACAAAGAGAGAATTTTGAAAGCAGCTAGGGAGAAAAGGGCCCTAACATACAAAGGGAAACCTATCAGAGTGGTGACAGACCTATCTACTGAAACTTAGCAGGCCACAAAGGAATGGCAGGAGATCTTCAATGTGATGAACACTAAAAATATGCAACCAAGAATCCTCTATCCAGCAAGCCTTTCATTCAAAATGGAAGAAGAGATAAAAACCTTTCCAAGTAAACAGAAGTTGAAAGAATTAGTCACCATTAAGCCAGCCCTACAAGAAATCCTGAGGGAGATGCTCTGAAGGAAAGGTTGCAAGGAACAAGGATACCAGAGACACCGCCACAAAAATGAACCCTACAAAAGATACAAAGACTCTAAACCCACATATTTCAATAATAACACTGAATGTAAATGGGCTGAATGCTCCAATCAAAAGACATAGGGTAGCAGAATGGATTAAAAAACAAAATCCATCTAGATGCTGTCTACAAGAAACTCATTTTAGACTGGAAGCTACCTTCAGATTAAAAGTAAGGGAATGGAGAAATATATATCATGCTACTGGAAATCAAAAGAAAGCTGGAGTAGCTATACTGATATCAGACAAACTGGACTTTAAATTAGGACAATAACAAGAGATGAAGAAGGGCACTACATAATAATTACAGGGTCCATCCATCAGGAAGAACTAACAATCATAA
>NW_024080822.1:53056-151118 GCF_003009895.1 Hyaena hyaena
TCTCGAACTCTCCTTTCGTGCTCCTGGATCAGTGTATCTTTTTCTCAGCTTCCTCTTTTTCTATAATTGTGTCCTCTAATTCACCTGTTCTCCTCTCTGCCTCTTCTATCCGTGCATTGGATGCTTCCATTTTATTAGGCAGCTCATTTATAGTATTTTTTAATTCATCACAACTATTTTAAGCTCCATAGTCTTTGTAGCAAGAGTTTCTCTGAAGTCTTCCATGCCCTTTTCAAGCCCAGAGATTAATTTCATGAGTCTTGTTCTAAATTCTTGTTCAGTGATGTTGCTTATATCTGCTTTGAGCAGTTCTTTAGCTGTCATGTCTTCCTGGAATTTCTTTAGAGGGGAGTTCTTCTGTTTCATCATTTTGGTTAGCTTTCTGTCTCTTGTTAGTTTTAAAACCTTGTTATGCACTGCACCCCTGTGAGTACTGCTGTATTAAAGAAAGCACTTTGACTGTCCAGGGACTTTTCATTCGGGAAGTGTTCTTTGAATAGTTTCTCTTGGTTTTTCTTGTTGACACTTTGTTTATTTTATTTACCTACTCAGAGTGGTATTTGAGACTCTCCACCATGTGTACTTTGGCTTGTTTCTTGAGGTAGCCACTATGAGGTTTTCTCAGAGGACTCCTGAGACACCTTTTCCTCCCAACCTCCTGAATTCTGTAAGGGTACCTATTGCTTAAGGCCTTCTCCATTTGAGAGATGGGGATGAGTGAAATGTACAGAGCTCTCTATTTCTTTGCCATCTCGCCCACAGATTCTCCTGTAATTACTTTAATTTTCTGAGGAAAGTTTGGTAACCCACTGAGAGTAAAAGGAAAAGGTGTTGGAGGTGTGATAAAAAGTAAACAGTTTTTTAAAAAGATAATTTCTGATTTCCTTTTTGATTTCTTCTTTGACCAATTCATTGCTCAAGAGAATGTTGCTGATATATTCACACATTTGTGAACATTCAAGTTTCCCTTCTGCTAATGATTTCTAGCTTTATTTCAGTGTGATCAGAAAGGACATCTGGGGGCGGGATGCCTGGGTGTCTCAGTTTGTTAAGCATACGACTCTTGATTTCTGCTCAGGTCTCACAGGTCATGGTTTCATAGTTCATGATCTTGAGGTCCCATTGGGCTCCACCTGGACAGTGCAGAGCCTGCTTGGGATTCTCTCTCTCTCTGTCCCTCCCTCTCTCTCTCTCTCTATCTCTCTCCCTGCTCTTTATCTCTCCTTCAAAGCAAATAAATAAACATTAAAAAAATAGACATGCCTGGGTGACTCAGTTGGTTAAGCATTTGGCTTTGGTTCAGCTCATCATTTCAAGTCTCCCATCAGGCTCTGTGCAGACTGCTCAGAACCTGGAGCCTGCTTTGGATTCTGTGTCTTCTTATTTCTCTCTTCTCTTCCCCCATTCACATTCTTTCTCTCAAAAAAATTATTTTTAAAAGACCCTTCGTATAATTTCAATCTTCTAGAATTTGCTAAGGCTTGCTTATAATTAACATGTGATCTATCCTGGAAAATGTTCCATGTGCACTTAAGAAAAATAAATATTCTATTTCTGTTGGGTGGGATATTCTCTTAGGTGCATTTGTTCTCAAGGGGCTGGTTTAAATCTTTTTTCAGCATCATGGAAAGTATCTATGTCATTTTTGTTCCAATTTCACCTTCTTAAATTATTCTATTTAAGCCAGAAACCTGTTCTACCACACCTTCTCCAGCATTCCAGTAGCCTCACTGATATATTTTTTTTTTATTTATAGTATAAGATACCTGTATCTTATCATATCATCTATTTATTCATTGTGTATACTCTTATTGCCTATTTTCTTCTTTTAGAATATACACTAAGGAAAGGCAAAGATTTTGGCTGTGTAATGCACTGGTAAATATTGCATGTGATAAGATAGATTCCCAATAAATTTTGTAGAATAAAAGAATGAGCAAAGGGCATTAATATTGCAAATCACTATTTATCTATTGATTAGATGCAGTGAATCTAACATTAAAATAACAACTCAAATCCCAGATGGGATTCCCAGCCTGGCTACGTTATTTAAATGTTCTGCATCTCAGTTTTCTCATCTTTAAAAAATCATGGAATCTGATTCATTTGGTCATAAGAAATAAGTGAAATAATCGCATCAAATAATCTACTGCAGTGTCAAAGAATATGATATTTTGTTGTTAGAAGATAAATGTGATGTGCTGAAGTTAAACTCTAACCACCTCATTTAACGACATAAGTAGCAAAATGTGTACTTTTCTTACCATTTTGAATAAATGGAAAAGTAATTGGCACTATTCAAGTCCATCCAAATGTCAGAGACTTACCCCTGCCTAGAGAATTTTTATTTTGGTGGTGCTATTTCCAGGTAAGGACCAATGGACACAAGTAGGGGGAGTGCCTGGAAAGCATGAACCCAAGTTTAAAACTGGAGTGAGGAATACTGCCAGGAAGAGTTTGGTAGGATAATGCATCATCTTGAACAAATTGTCAATGGATTTGCATACATACCTTTAAATAATACAATGATATTTATTTTTTATTAAGCTTTATTTTTTAGAGCAGTTTTAGAGTTACAGCAAAATTGACTGGAAGGCACAGACATTTTCAATATACAGCCATCTCGCGAATCCACACAGAATCTCCACAATGAAGATACTGAGCCAGAGTGGTACTTTTGTTACAATAGATTAACCTATCTTGAGACATATATCACCAAATCCCACAACTTGGATTTGTACATGACAATGGTTTTCAGAAATAATAGGACTTAGGATAAGCTACCAAAACTAAAAAAAAAAAAATCCTCTCTGCATTTTTTCAGTTGAAATATAATTAACAAAGTGTTATATTAGTTTGAAGTATAGATATAATGATTCAACAATTCAACACATTGCTCTGTGCTAATCAAGATAAGTGCTAATCAAAAACCCCTTATCTATTTCAGTGCTCTTCCCACTCACCTCAGCTCTGGCAGGCATCAGTTTATTCTCTGTATTTAAGAGTCTAGGTTTGGGGGATTTTTTTTTTTTTGGTCTCTTTGTTTATTTGTTTTGTTTCTAAAGTTCCACATATAAGAGAAATCATGTGGTATTGTCTTTCTCTGACTGACTTATTTCACTTAGAATTATACCCTCTAGGTCCATCCATATTATTACAAATAGCAAGATCTCATTCTTATTTATGACTGAGCAAAATTCCATTAATGTATAAATACTACTACTTTGTTATTCATTCAACTATAGAGGGGTACTTGGGTTGCTTCCGTATCTGGACTACTGTAAATAATGCTGCAGTAAACATAGAAGTGCATGTATCTTTTCAAATTGAAGTTTTCATTTTTTTCAGGCAAATACCCAATAGTGAATTATATGGTAATTCTGTCTTGTTTTGTTTTGTTTTTCATTTAAATCCAAATTAGTTAAGATACAGTATAATAATGATTTCAGGAGTAGGATTTAGTGATATCTCACTTACATACACCACCTTGTGCTCATCTCAAGTCCCCTCCCTAATGTCCATTACTCATTTAGTGCATTACCCACCCAAATCCCTCCAGCATCCCTCAGTTTGTTCTCTGTATTTAAGAGTCTCTTATGGTTTGCCTCTCTCTCTGTTTTTTTTTTTTTTTTGCTTCTCTTCACTTATGTTCATCTGTTTTGTTTCTTGAATTCCACGTATTCCTTTCAAATCAGCATTTTTGTATCCTTTGATAAATTCCTGCTAGTGCAATTGCTCAGTCATAGGGTAGTTTTATGTTTAACTTTTTGAGTAACATTCATACTGTTTTCCACAGTCGCCGTACCAGTTTGTAGTCCCCTGAGCAGTGCAAAAGCGTTTCCTTTTCTCTGCATCTTCATCAACATTTGTTGTTTCCTGAGTTGTTCATTTTAGCCATTCTGACAGGTGTGAGGTGGTATCTCATTGTGGTTTCATTTGTATTTCCCTGATGATGAGTGATATTGACCATCTTTTCATGCGTCTATTAGTCATCTGGATGACTTCTTTGGAAAAATGTGTATCATGTCTTTTGCCCATTTTTATTTTTAATATTTTGAGAAACCTCCATACTGTTTTCCATAATGGCTGCACCAGTTTGCATTTCCACCAACAGTACATGAGGATTTCTTCTTATCCACAACCTCAACACTTGTTCTTGTGTTTGTGCCCTTAGCCCTTCTGACAGGTGTAAGGTGATATTTCACTGAAGTTTTGATTTGCATTTCTGTAACGATTAGTGATGTTGAGTATCTTTACATGTGTCTGTTGGTCATTTATATGCCTCCTTTGGAAAAAAATGTATATTCATGTTCTCTGCCCATTTTTCAATCAGATTATTTCATTTTGCTTTTTTGTTTGCTTGGTGTTGATTTGTATAAGTACTTATATATTTTGGACATTAACCCCTCATCAGATATATCATTTGCAAATATCTTCTCCCATTCACTAAATTGCCTCTTTGTTTTGTTGATCAATTCCTTTACTCTGCAAAAGCTTTTCATTTTGGTGTAGTTTCAATAGTTTAATTGTTTCCCATTCTTCAGCAGACATCTAGAAAAAAAGTTTCTATAGTGCATGTCAAATAAATGATTGCCTATGTTTTCTTTTTATGGTTTCAGGCCTCACATTTAGATCTTTAATCCATTTTGAGTTTGTTTTTGTGTATGGTGTGAGAAAATGCACTTCTTTTCTAATAGCTGTAAGCTTTCCTAGCACCATTTGTTGAAGATGATGTCTTTTCCCATTGTATATTCTTGTCTCCTTTGTTGTAGATTAATTGACCCTATAAGTGTGGGTTTATTTCTGGGCTCTCTAATCTGTTCCACTGATCTGTGTATCTATTTTTGTGCCAGTACTATGTTGTTTTTATTACTACATACTTGGATTGTCATACCTCCACCTATGTTTGGGTTGGGTATCTGGGGTCCTCTGGTATTGCTTTCGGTATTTGGGGTCTTTTGTGGTTCCATACAAATTTTAGTATTCTTTGTTCTAGTTCTGTGAAAAATTTTGTTAGCATTTTGATAGGGATTACGTTAAATCTGTAGATTGCTTTGTGTAGTATAGATACTTTAATAATATTGGTTTTTCCAGTCCATAGCATGGAATATTTTTTCAATTGTTTATATCATTTTCATTTCTTTTATTAATGTTTGAAAATTTCAGAGTATAAAAAAATTAAAATTAAAATAAAATAAAATAAAATTCAGAGTACAAGACTTTCACTTCCTTGGTTAAGTTTACTTTTAGGTATTTTATTCTTTCCGGTGCAATTGTAAATGAGATTGTTTTCTTAATTATTTTTCTGTTACTTCATTACACATGTATAGAAATGCAATAGGCTTCTGCATATTAATTCTTATGCTTCAACTTTACTGAATTCATTTATCAGGTGCAGTAGTTTTTTGGTGCAGTCTTTTGGGTTTTCTATATACAGTATTATGTCATCCACAAATAGTGAAAGTTTTACTTATTCTTTACCAGTTTGGATCTCTTCTATACCTTTTTCTTTTTCTTTTTTTGGAGGGGGTTGTTTTGTTTTCTTTTGTTTTTGGTCTGATTCCAATGGCTAGAACTTATGATATATACTATGTTGAATAAAAATGATAGGAGTGGACATCCTTGGCTTATTCCTGATCTTAGAGGAAAAGCCCTCACTTTTTTACCATTGAGTATGAAGTTAGCTGTGGACTTTCATATATGGCCTTTATTAAGTTGAAGTATGTTTCCTCTAAACTTTTGTTGAGAGGGTTTTTTTTTTTTGAGAGTTTTTAATCATGAATGGCTGTTATACTTTGTCAAATGTTTTTTGTTTTTTGTTTTTTCTGTATCTACTGTGATGAACATATGCTTTTCATCCTTTCTCTTGTGTCCACTAAACCAGACTTATGGGAAACTTAGAGGGAAAGAAAATGTTATTATCAAGAGTAAAAAAGTTATAAAAATGAAAAAAATTCACAGCTAAATGCAAAGAATAATAAAAGTAGTATACTAATCACCTCTAAAACCAGTTTGGAGGTTAAAGTACAAAAGCAATAAAAATAATTATATCTATAAAAATAAAAAATAATTATATCTATAAAAATAAGTCAGGGGGTTCATAAAACAAAAGGATGTAACGTATGACATCATATACATAAAATGTGGGAGGGAGGTAAAAACTTTGTGCTTCTATCCTGGATTCAAACTTAAGTGACCATCGACTTAATATAAACTGCTATACACATAGGATGTTACATATGAAACTAATGGTTACCACAAGTCAAAAACCTATAATAGATGAAGAGAAAAGAATCCAAGCATACCATAAGTGAAAGCCATCACCATAAGGGAAGTGAGAAAGAGAAGAGGAAAGATAGCAGAGAACTACAAAAACAACCAAAAAACAAGTAATAAAATGGTAGTAAGTACACACCTGTCATTAACTACTTTATATGTAAATGGACAAAATGCTCCAACCCAATGATATTGTTCACTGAATGGAGAGAAAGCAAGACCCATTTGTATGCTGCCTAGAGGAAACTCACTTTAGTTAAAGATAGATGCAAATTGAAAGTGAAGGGATGGAAAAACATTTATCATGCAAATAGAAGCAAAAAGAAATATGAGGGAGGAGTTTGTTATATCACACAAAACAAACTTTAAAACAAATATTGTAACAAGAGACAAAGAAGGACACTACATAATGATAAAGAAAATAATCCAATGAGAGGATACAAGAACTGAAAATATTTATGCATCCAACATGGAAACACCTAACTATATAAAGCACGTAATAACAGATATAAAGGAAGAAAATGAAAGTATTACGATAATAGTAGAGGACTTTAACACCCCATCTACATCAATGGATAGATCATCCAGACAGAACATCAAGGAAACAGTGGTTTTGAAAGACACATTGGATGAGATGGATATAACAGATACATTCACAACATTCCATGTGAAAAGAACAGAATATATATTCTTTTCAAGTAGACATGGAACATTCTCCAGAATAGATCACATGTTGGGCCAATTCTCAAAACAATTCTCAATAAATTCAAAAAGAATAAAATTATATCATGTATATTTTCTTTTTTTGTAATGTTTTTATTTATTTTTGTGGAAGAGAGAGAGAGAGAGAGTGCAAGCAGGGGAGAGCCAGAGAGCGAGGGAGAGACAGAATCTGAAGCAGGCTCCAGGCTCTGAGCTGTCAGCGCAGAGCCCAACACAGGGCTTGAACCATTAACCATGAGATCATGAACTGAGCTGAAGTTGGAGTCTTACCTTATTAAGCCACCCAGGCTCTCCTATCATGCATCTTTTCTAACCACAATGGTATAAAACTAGAAATCAGTCATAGGAAAAAATCTAGAAAAAACATAAATACATGGAGGCTAAATGCATACTACTAAACAATGAATGGGTGGGCCAAAAAACTGAGAGGAAAACAAAAAATACATGATGACAATTGAAAATGAAAACACAATGGTCCAAATTCCTTGGGCTACCTGAAGAACAAGAAAAATCTTAAATAAACAGTATAACCTTATACCTAAAGGAGCCTGAAAAAAAAAAAGAAAAAACAAAGCCCAAAGACAGTAGAAGAAAGGAAATAATAAAAATTTGAGCAGAAATAAATAAAATAGAGAATAAAAACACAATAAAATAGATTAATAAAAGCAGGAGTTGGTTCTTGGAAAAGGTCAACAACATCAAGGAATCTTAAGCCAGATCCATTAAGAGAAAAAGAGAGAGGACTCTAAATAAAACCAGAAATGAAGGAGGAGAAGAAATAACAGACACCACAGAAATACAAAGGATTATGAGAATATTCTGAAAAATTATATGACAAAAATTTGGACATCCTGAAGAAATGGATAAGTTCCTTGAAACATAAACCCCCAAACTGAATCAGGAATAAAAAGAACATTTGAACAGACCTGTTACCAGCAATAAAGTTAAATCAGTAATCAGAAGCTTCCAACAAACAGAAGTTGAAGACCAGATGGCTTTACAGGTGAATTCTACCAAACACCTAATGAATTAATACCTATTCTTCCCAAGCTATTCCAAAAACTAGAAGAGGGAAGAAAGCTTCAAAATACATTCTATGAGGCCAGCATTCAATTGATGCCAAAACGAGATAAAGACACTACAAATAAAGAAAACTACAGACCAGTATCTTAATGAACATAGATGTAAGAATCCTCAACAAAGTATCAGTAAACCAAATCCAATAATACATTAAGAAAATCATTCAACACCATCAAGTGGGATTTTTCCAGGGGTGCCAGTATGGTACAATATTTACAAATCCAGTCAACCAGTTACATCACATTAACAAGAGAAAGGATGAATACCATACCTTCTCTGCATTCTTAACAATGTCTCACTAGAAGAAAGCCAAAATAATAATAATAATTAATAATAATAATAATTAACCAGAACATTCCAACACTGTGTTAAAAATATGGTGGTCTAAGTGATAAGCTTTTAAAAGCCCATTCATGGCTGTATGAAAATTATTCTTTAACCTAATGGTAATGTTCTTCGTTTCTTTCTACTATTCCTTTCTACCATAACGACTAGAAAACCTTTTTTCTTCACACCACACCATCATCTCTTTTAAGTCATCTCTGAACCAGTTTTTTGGGTTTCTATTCACTATTATGATCCTCCCTCCTGAAACGTCAACTCTGGCCATTTAGGTGAGATTAACCCCCACTGTAATTATGCTTGCTGTTGCAAGGTGATTAGAGAGTACTTCCATCGCAGAGGCTAATTCTATAAACAGTTAATATTCCTGTACAAAAGTGGATTTAACCCTGAAGCTGTAAAAGTTCAAAATAGGTATATAAGGCACAGCTTGGAGCAAAAACAGAAGCATGGTCTCCTGCCAGAATTTTCAAGTGCTACTTAGATCTCTGAGCACTGCTCAAGGACCAGCATTACATGGGGCAGCCTTTAGACTGGGGTGACTTATTTCCCCGTGTTTATCAAATTTCTTATAAATCTATTCAATAAAGCTATTTTATATTTAAAATTTTGAATTATTTATTAAATCCACAGTGGGTATATATGAATGTGTGTGTTTAGCTTGTGTTTTAGATATTGTTGGCTCCAGTGATTTATACAAATTTACTGAATTATTCACAAGTAGAGAAGTAAATTGAATATGAAACGTAAACTAACGTACGGATTAGCCCACAGATTTTTCATTACTTCCCATTCTAATGCGTGTTTTCATTTTGTTTTGTTTTTTAATTGTCAAATTAAAATTCACTAAAATGGGGTTAAAGGATGTCATCCAAATTAGTATAGTCAGAAACATGGATAAAAACTTGTCACAGCTAGATAATAAATAATCAATTGTCAAAGGATGTCTGGGGGGAAAGAAAATACACTTGTGATAATATTTATGAGCCTTTATTAAAAACAGTTTAAATTCACAAAAGCTAAAAAGCAAACAAAAATGAGATGAAACTGAAGGTACAGCCATACTGTGTATAGATTTAGATTTTAATTCTACTCAATACTTTGTCTAAAACCTTGCAGCTGAAATTAGCCCTATTTAAAGATGGAACTGTCCTTTTACATCTGCATTTAACCAAATTCCCATCTTTACTTCATCTTCACTTAAATGTAAACTTTGAGGAGCACCTGGGAGGCTCACCTGGTTAAGCATTCAACTCTTGGTTTTCAGCTCAGGTCATGATCTCATGGTTGGTGAGTTTGAGCCCCATGTGGGACTCTGAGAGCCTGCTTGGGATTTTTTCTCTCTCTTCCTCTCTGCCCCTCCCCTGCTGGCATCTCTCTCTCTCTCTCTCTCAAAATAAATAAAAGTTAAATGTAGACTTGGAGAAAATCTGCCTATTTCTAACTTTATTAATCAGAAATGTTTCAAAACCCATTCAGTATCTTTTTCTGCATAAATCATGTAGGTTTGGAGCAGTCATAAACTACTTCTTATCAAATCAAGTTTCAGCCAGCCCACATGACCAAATTGTGTTAATACTACTGAGAGACACTAGCTTTTTGGCTTCACATTCAATTTTAACTTCTTAATATACTACTTTCTTTCACCTCTGACTCAGGAAAGAAAAGCCTGCAGGCAATGCCAATCCAACTTAATATGATAGTTGTTTAACTACATTTTACCAAAAGGAATAAAAAAATCTGTGTTACAATTTTATGGACTATGGTTTTTATACATCATTGGTTTTATAGTTTTGTTGAATATTACTTATTCTTTCTCATTAAATTGTGCTAGAACTTACTATATTTAAGATGTGGTAATAGTTTCTTTTTTCAAAATTAAAAATGAGTAGCCATTAAAAATAGTTTGCTGCAAAAGATTTGGTCTCATCTTCAGGTAACTTTTTTTTTTAACCACATTTGCCTTCTACTGAATTTCAGAAATGTAATTAACTCTACTGAACTGAATTTATTTGTTTCTCCTTAAATGAATCAATGTAATTATGAGGGCTTCATCAATGTATAAGTATTTATATCTATTAATGTTATGTAACTAATTTACATTAAATCTCCTACTTCAAAAGTTTTTATTTTATTTTTATCTTAATGAAAATTCACTGTGTATATTAAGAATAATATTTAAAAGAGAAGTCACATTTGAATTATGGAAGAATAGTCACAACCCTGACCATTCTAGGATGATTAAATATCTGAATTTGACATTTTCTCCTTTCCCCAGATGGTACAAACACATGACACTTTATATTTTCTAGTTCAAAAATCTCCCACAAAGTCAGCTACACTGAAAGCAAATGCTATTTGCTCTAACCTTTCTACAACACTGTCAGTTCAAGAAAACAGTTTACCTATTCTTAAATAAGTATTCAAAGGGGGAAAAAATGAACAACTATGAGCCTAAATTGGAAAAGAATGAAAGTGAAGGATTATAAGTATTTTTCACGTTATTACTCTTAAATTACATTCACCCAACCATGTTTTTATGTAGATCCTATTAAGTTTTATGTCATTAGATTGGTTTTATCTTTTTTAATGTGTTGTTTTTTTTAATTAAAAAAATGTGTTGAAGAATAATTAGCATAGTGTTATTGTAGTTTCAGGTGTGAATATAATGATTCAATAATAATTCTATACATTGTACACTGCACATCAAGATAAAAATACTCTTAATCCCCTTTATCTATTTCAACCCAACCCTCTCCCACCCACCTCCCCTCTGGCAACCATCAATTTGTATTCTATGTTTAAAAGTCTGGTTTTTTTCTTGGGTTTTTTGTTTTTTGTTTTTTGTTTTTGTATCTTAAATGCCACATAAAAGTGAAATCATGTGGCTATTTGTCTTTGACTGATTTATTTCAGTTAGCATTGTACCCTCTATGTCCATCTATGTTGTTACAAATGACAAGAACTCATTGTTTTTTTTTTTTAAAGTGTATTTATTTATTTTGAGAGAGAAAGAGAGACAGAGGACTTGTGCATGTGAGCAGGGGAGGGGCAAAGAGAGAGAAAATCTCAAGCCAGTTCCTTGTTGTCAGGACACAGCCCCACACCCAATGCAGGGCTCTAACTCAGGAACCATGAGATCATGACCTAAGATGAGATATAACACACACACACACACACACACACACACACACATATGTATTTATATTTATATTCATATAAATTATACCACTTCTTTATTCATCAATGGATGAAGATGCTTGGGTTGTTTTCATATCTTGACTTTTGTAAATAATGCTGTAGTAAACATAGAGATGCATATATCTTTTTAAATTTATTTTTTCATTTTCTTTGAGTAAATACCCGATAGTGGAATTACTGGATGATATGCCAATTCTATTTTTAGGTTTTTTAGGAGGATCCATAGTGTTTTCCACCGTGGCTGCACCAGTCTGTATTCCCACCAACAGTGCACAAGGGTTCCTTCTCCACATCCACATTGCGACACTTGTTATTTCCTGTGTTTTTTTATTTTAGTCATTCTGACAGGTGTAAGGTGATATCTCATTGTAGTGTGATTTGCATTTCTGTAATAATTAGTGATACTGAGCAACCTTTTCATGTGTCTGTTGACCATTTGTATGTCTCCTTTGGAAAATGGTCTATTCAGGTCCTCAGCCCATTTTTTCATCAGTGTGTGTGTGTGTGTGTGTGTGTGTGTGTAATTGTATAGGTTCTTTATATAATTTGAACATTATCCCCTTAACAGATACATGACTTGCAAATATCTTCTCTCATACAATAGGTTCCTTTTTTGTTTTGTTTAATAGTTTCCTTTTCTGGGAAAAAGCTTTTTATTGGTTATATCCATATCTTCTTTTGATCATCATGCCTTGAAATAGTAAGCACAACAAGGCTATGGATATAGGCCTGCAGCAGGTTACCCAGATATTTGTCCAGGATAATAATGAACCATCAGTAAACATATTTATGTTTATTTATTTTCATGTAATCTTGTCTTTTAGTTAGTTATAGATTCACTTGGGTACCCATCCAGTCCACATGTTACTATCATAGCCAAAAGACTATCAAAAGTATCTCTGTCATTGGGGTGCCTGGGTAGCTCAGTCAGTTAAGCATCTGTCTCTTGATTTCAGCTTAGGTCATGATCTCATGGCTCATGAGATAGAGTCCCATGTCAGGCTCTGTGCCCACAGCAGGGAGCCTTCTTGGGATTCTCTCTCTCTCCCTCTCTCTCACTCAAAATAAATAAACATTATAAAATCTGTCACTTTTCTTCTTTTAAAAATGTTTAATATTTATTACTTTTGAGAGAGACAGAGTCAGAGAGAAAGCAAGGGAAGGGCAGAGAGAGAGGGAGACACAGAATCAGAAGTAGGCTCCAGGCTCTGAGCTGTCAGCACGGGGCTCGAAGTCACAGATTGCAAGAGATCATGACCTCAGCTGAAGTCAGCCGCTTAACGAACTGAGCCACCCAGGCGCCCCTCTATGTCACATTTCTTACCATATTTCAGATATACTATGCTTATAGAATTTACAAATATTCCTAGTCAAAAGAGCTATTTTTAAAAACTTTTGAATATTCAGTATTAATTAGTATTAGCCGTCCATCCTACATCCGAATGATTACCATTTATTTTCTGAAAGCTCAAAAGCTGTCTTATAAAAATTCATACTAGAATTTTATCATGACTTTGAACTCCATGAAATATTATATTTTGTAGATAGATTCATCATTACTTTTTAAAATTACTGTCTTATTCTCATTCTTATTTCTCATAATTTTATTCCATTATGACACACAAAAGAGGAAAAATATACAGTAGGTTAAGTTCTGGGAAATTGCTAAGTTTATGTCTTGGGCTCCAGGAATTCCCAAAATAGGAAGTGGACTGAAGTGGTCCAGAAATGGAAAAAAAAAAAAAAAGACATGAAAGCTTTCCAATGGTTGACATTTTGATGGTAGATATGGTTAGCTCTATAAGCTACATCGTAAGACTTTAATTAACTTCATTTAGAAAATATCACAATGTCTGCATTTTAACAGGTTTACACCCTAAGAGTATACAAGCCTAATCATTCTTGTCCACACAACTCCATTTTTTCCCTTTCTATACACTGAAATAATAAAAATAATAAAGTTTGTAATGGGATTAAAATATCAGGCTATTGTGAAGTGATTTAAGACTAGAGAAAAGAGTCTATCTATATTTGATTTTTTGTTATTGCTACTATAATTATAATTAAGAACAAGACATTGAAAGAAAATATCAGAGATGGTATATTTACTCCCTATACATGTCTTTTTGTATATCGTAAAATATAGGAATAATGAACAAATAGAAATATAGCTGATCAATATTTACCCCACATAAGCTATGACAGTTTTTTCCTAAAAATAAGTCCTTATCCAGGGAATTTACAATACTTTTTTTTGATATTTGTATTACTTGGGATTTTTCAGATAAAAAGTTTCCAAGGAGATGTGATTAATACTATGTACATGTTCTTCCCATATTTTAGCAGATTTCCATATTTAAGCATATATTCTGAAAGCCTATTTGACATTGATAGCTTATAACATATGCATTTTGAATGCAGAATATATATATATATATATATATATAGTATAACACATATATAAAACAAGTGCATATGTGCATATTTACATATACATTTTTTAAAGATCCTAATACTTTATGTGGTTTCTATTTCAAATGTGTTAAATTATATAAAACTTGGAAAACTAATAATCATATTCATAGACTTACATGTAAGCATCTAAGGTATATATTTCTATTTTCCTTTTTTCTTCCTTTCCAATTCCATTCATTTGTCTATTCACTTATTTGCTTAAAACTTGAGTGCCTACTATATGAAAGTCTTCAGTTATATTCTAAAGAATGATAAGATTAAAAAAGATAGGTAGATAGGTAGATGATAGATAGATAGATAGATAGAGTCCTTACTTCAACTGTTCCTAATTTTTCCAAGCTGTAAAAGAAAAGCAAATGTATAAGCCAACAACTGTCTTTTAGTATGATAAAGTGAATGCATGTGTCAGATACAATGAAAACAGGAAGACATAGCTACATTTGCAAGGAGAGGTATGCTCGCATGGGTGGGAAGAGCGGCTAACATTGCTTATGGCATATCGCCTCTTCTTTATGCTATCACTCAAAAGCAACCGATCCCACACTACAATATCCATCGTCTCCAAATTGATGTTGCAGATTTTCATTTCATTTCTTAGATCAGTGATACACAGAGCCATGCTACTATTAATGATTATAAAGAGTGTAAAAAGTGCTTAGCGTACAATCAAGTAGTAACTGGAAAACTTGGAAGAGTGTGTAAGACCCAATTAATATTAATTAATGATAATGTCAGTACACTTAAGACTGTACTTTCTTCTGCAAATTAAAATGATGTGATGAGAATAAACCTGCAGTTGAGATGTTTCATAGAACAAGGATACTTTTTCTTTGTAGCTCTCTTAATCAGTTGCTTACATTTACTTTTAAAAATTACATTTTCATAAGAACATGGACACAGTACGTTCTGCCAGTATTTTCTTTCTTTATTATTATTATTACTGTCATGTGTGTATGTGTGAGGATCTCTAGAGGCCGTGGAAGACTTTTCCATCTATGGAAGACTTATTGTGATGAAGTTCCTCTCAGTTCTTTTAATGACCATGAAATGAAGAATTTGACTTAGTTCAAGCAGCCATACTTGTAGTCATACACCTGCACCCTCCTTGGGCATCAGTCCTAGGGCATCCTGCCAAAAGATGAAATGGCTTTTTAAAATTTATTTTTGAGAGAAAGAGGCAGAGCATGAGTGCGGGAGGGACAGAGCGAGAAGGAGACACAGAATCTGAAGCAGCTCCAGGCTCTGAGCTGTCAGCACAGAGCCCAATGCGGGGCTTGAACTCACGAACCGCAAGATCAAGACCTGAGCCAAAGTTGGATGCTTAACCAACTGAGCCACCCAGGCACCCCGAAATGGCTTTTTGATTGGATAAATCTAAGCTCATGGATATAATGCCATGCTTCCTTGATGTATGTTTGTTTTTTGTTGTTCTGGGGTTTTATTTGTTTGTTTGTTTTAGTACACGACAGTAAAACCTCAAACATTATGATATAGGCATTGCAGTGCTCAGCACAGGACACCTCAAGCAAACAAAAGACCTCATAACTCACGGGTGTTATATCTTATCTATAAATTACCAGCAGCTTGGATGACAGTGAGGAACTGACCCCTATCCATCTCCACATTGCATTCAGCTCTCACAAAGTCTATGAGAAAAGAAGTAAAACATGATTTATGATAAGTTGCAAGATACAATGCTTGCATATTGCTGTGTGTGGAGCAGAGATCAATTCATGCCTTACAAATTTGTCACAGGACAGTGCATCTTCCAGTCTGCCACCTTCAAATTAAGTGTCATGATGAGAGAAAAATATGGCAATGTCTTGGGAAAAAATAGCACATTTTGATTAGGTTACAGAAATGGTGCGGGATAACAAAAGACAGGAAACTAGAGTTCTCACTTGGTCACAGCATTCACTTTAAGATCAAGGAGATAAAAATAGGAGAGCAAATACATAAAATGAAAGAATCCTTATAACTAAAATGAAGATGGCATTTGAGATTGTAACAGAGAAGAAAACATTACTGGTCATTCCCAAGGGAGCTGACCTACCTCTAGCTCCTATTAATTCTAAACACTGTGAAGTAAACCAGCTTGGAGCTTTATATTCAAATAAATTTATGCAGGAATCACCATTTTATGAATATTTATTTGAAAACTTTTAATTTATGTTCTTTCTTATTTTATGGCTTTGAAGGTGAGGCAGAGTAGGGACAGATGATCAGATGGTGGACAATTTTATTTCTTTTTCTAAAAACAACTGGAAATTATTCTTATTTTAAGGCTTAGACATAAAATGTGTGTTGGGCTAATGAGTAGGGCAATAAAGAATTAAAATGCTGCTGACTCATCTACACATGACTGCAGATGCAGATCTGCTTTTTTAGGACTGTTCAAAAGCTTTGTGGATTTGATATGCATTCATTCCAGTTGCTTACATCAAAACCTCAAGATAGAATCAGCAGTTATGAGGTTGGCCTTGAGATTCCTCCTATTTTAGACAAAAAGCAAAAAAGCTATGTGATGTATATAAATTGATTGTAGGTTATACCTTAACATATGAGAATTACCCAGATAGTCAGCCTGATAAATGCCTTCTTGAGTTGCACACATATTTTTAAAACTAGCATGTCCACATCTGAATTATTGATTTTTCCTTAAACATGTTTTTATTCTACCTCAGTAAATGTCATTTCCATTGTCCCAATTGTCTACATCATATATCTGGGGATCTCTTTGATGCTTTCTTTTCCATCACCTTGTCCACTTTGTACTTCCCTCAATCCTCTAAGTTTTACTCCAAAATCAATGTCTAAGGCATCCAGTTCTCTATTACCACCATCCCCAGTGTAAGCCACCTGCATCTCTTTCTGCCACTATGGAAACAATTTCTCAATTGGTCTCAGCATTTACACTCTCAAATATTTCAATTATATATATATATATTTTTTTTTTTTTGAGAGAGACAGAGAAAGCAAGCGAGGGAGTGGGGTGAGAGGCAGAGAGAGAGGGAGAGAGATAATCCCAAGTAGGCTCCATACTCAGCGTGGAGCCAGACACAAGGCCCAATCCCAGAACCTCGGGATCATAACCTGAGTCAAAATCAAGAGGCAGACACTTAACCAACTGAGGCACCCAGGTGCCCTAATGATACTTCTAAAAAATATAATCTAAATATGTCACTTCCATTCTGTAAAGTCCTCAATGCTTTACCATTTCAGCTAAGGTTAAACTATAAATCCTTAACAAGATTCTTCAGTTTCTGGCTACTTCCTGTGTCTTCAGCTGTAACTCACATAGTAGCTTCCTCCTCCCTTGCTATGCTTAGGTACGTGGCTCTCTTTCAGTCACGTTTCTTACTTTTTGCTTGTGCTACTCTCTGTGCTCAGAATCTTTCCTCCTCACCCCATGCTCCTGAGTAACTAATCTTCATCCTTTGGAAATGCTGTCACTAATCTGAGCCCTAATAGATCCTCCCTGTTACCCCTTTAATAGTGTCCTAGATTCTCATAAACCTTACTAAAATTTTTATTTTTTAAATTCTGTATTTGTTTATTCAATACCAGTTTCGTCCACTTAACTATAGACTTCACTAAGTCAGACCTTATTATTTACTGCATCTTGAGTATAGCTCAGCCCTTGACCCCGATCTGCACTTCATCAGTACTTGTTAAAAGTTATGAATCTCAAACCATAAACTCAAACGTGTAAGATATATCCATGTATTTATTTCATTTAATGACAGTGAATCTTATTCCGGGCTTTATTTTATTGGGCTGGCAGGAAATTTAAGTACAAACATTTTTAGCTCCTTCTCCACTTGGACGATTCATACTGAAATCCAGTGGTGACTTCCAAAAGTGGAAGATCCATAACTTAAGCCTCTGTGTTCATATCTGACAACTGTATAGTTCAAGATCATGACGCCTCTTTTAGTCTGATGGCTTTCTGTCTTTCTGCCATGGGAGGCAAATGAGAATTTTAGTCAATGCTAAAAAGCTGTGCAAAGTTACATCTCCTTCAGCATAATTTCTTTCTGAGCTGATATCAACTTCCCAGGGCACCCCCAGAGAGAAAGGGGCAGGTCTTGTCTGCCCACAAAGCTATCTCCCCTTCTCTGTGTAAGGGGAATCATTCTGGCTCCACTATTAGCACAGCTCACCTCTTCTCTCCTCTTGTTGCCTTCAAAGAGATTTTCCAGGCACACAGCATCTGGGCACACTGCCTGAGAGAGAATATGAAGTCCTACCTTCCTACTAGCCATGTGGCTCAAACCACTCTGAACCTCAGTTCCCTCATCTTTAAAAACGGAGTGACAATGGTACCTACCTTGAGGGATTTAGATTAAACTAATAAATATACATGTCTTAGCAAAAAGACAGCCTCATTATAAATGCAGAAGAAATGTTACTTTTTATTACTATGCTAGGTGTAATCCAGGGAAATTCTGTTTTTGACACGGTAATGACAACCTAAGCTGGAACAATGAGGTACAAAAGGGTTTGGTTTTAATCTTCCTCACAGGACATATTCTAGAAAGTAAGACTTCGTTTGTCTTTTTCACCACTATATCTCTGACATCTAAAATGATGTCCAGCCATCAGCAAGGACTCCATAAATATTTGCTGAAGAGGTCATTAAAAATCACTGCCAGGGCACCTGGGTGGCTCAGTCATTAAGCATCTGCCTTCGGCTCAGGTCATGATCTTTCAGTTCATGAATTCGAGCACCATATCTGTGTGGAGTCTGCTTGAGATTCTTTTTCTCTCCCTCTCTGCCTGTTCCTCCCTCGCTCACACATGCTATCTCGCTCTCTCTCTCAAAAATAAACAAACATTGAAAAAACCTCCCTGTCCCATTTCTGCAGTGTTACAGGAAGACAGGGAGTGCCTGGGCCCATACCTGAAGTGCAGTGTGACAGGAAAAGTGATGTGGTGTGAAGCCTGTAAGACTGGCTACCAGGACAGGGTGGCTGGAGCAGCACATTCACTAGGTTCACTGGAAGCAAAATAAGAAGCTTGATGTCTTGTCAGGGGTCAAGAGCAGAAGAATCCAAGAGACTTGACTTTCAGCAAATGTGAAACAAGCCCCTGGGAAATGAAGAGAGCCAGGGTTCCTTAGAGGGTAGGCATACTTGGGTCTGATAATGGCCAGGTTGGCCGCTTGAAGTGTTGTTTCCTCGTGCATCATATCCAAAAGAGAATGGTGCCCACTTCATAGGGTTGCTGTGAGGATTAAACCAGCGAAATTATAGTAAATCCCTCAGAAGAATGCCTGGAAAGAGGTGAGTTAGTTCATGATGGTGTGGGCCACCAAGAGTATCCCCCACCAGATCCTGAGTTCCAGGAAGCAGAAAGCACCTGTCTTGTTAGTAATTCGAGCCTTGGCATTTACACACCTCTTGAAGTCTAGCAGGTGCTCAGCAATGATTTGTTTAATTAATGAGCAGGAAGGAAGTAGAATCAGGAGCAGAAAGCAATGTGTGAGCTGGCTCTTGAGAGGGAGTTCAAGAAGCAAAGGAAGCAGAGGGTAAGTGAGGGTTTTCCCGGACTGGGAACAACTTGAGCATAGACAAAAGGAAGGAAAGAGCGTGGGCTGAGCCCGGGAGCCTGTGTAGTTCAGTGAGTCAAGCACAGCAGGGCATGGAAAAGGGGTTGTAGAGACGAGACAAGTGCCAGAAGATAGATAGCTTTGCATTTGGCCAAGCTCATTTATGTGCGTCTAAATGTGCCGTTTTCTCTATACAATTAACTTGTTAACCCTACTGAGGACAAAAACCCTTGTTAAGTAGTCAACAAAGGAGTTATCTTGGTTCCTCATTTTGTTTTACTCTGAACATTACCATCTACCAAACTACTCCTAAGTATTCTTGTTTACTTTTTATGAGGCACAGGTGATAAGCCTGAATACTAATGCCACAGTCTTAGAAACTCTAATGACACGTTCAAGGGACAAGAAAGATACAGTCAGATTTTAGGTTTTGCCAGGCTAATTGTCATTCTCTTAAATACTGAATCTTTACATTTTTTAAATATTTCCACATATTAGACAATAAGAAGGTGATAATAGTTCACAAAACTAGTAAACCTATCTTTAAGATCTTTATGATACAAACATAATTTCTGCACTTCTCAACACAAGATGTTTTTTCCCTACTTTCTGTTCTGCATATCATCTAAATCTTTTTCTCCAGCAAGTAAGATGGACTTTTAAAAATTAAAAATTACTAGTGATTTGTTTTATCAAGAAATAGTTTTTTTGTGAAATCTAAAAAACCAAAAACTTCATAGGAAAAGAGATCAGACTTGTTACCAGAGGCTGAGTGGGGGGAGGGGGAAGTAGAGGAAGGGGCTCAAAAGGTACAAACATCCAGGTATAAGGTAAATAAGTGCCAGAGATGTAATGTACAATGTGATGACTATAGTTAATACTATTGTACGATATACAGGAAAGTTGTCAAGAGAGTGGATTCTAAGCATTCTCATCACAGGAAGAATTTTTTTTCTTTTTTCTTTTTTCTTTTCTTTTTACTACATCTATATGGGAAGACAGGTGTTAGCTGAACCTATTGGGGTAGCCATTTCACTGTATATATAAATCAGACCATCATGTTGTATGTGTAATTTGTACAGTAACAAATGTCAATCATTTCTCAAGAAAATGGGGAAAAATAGCTTGTTACCATGTCAGCAAACTTCTATTTTCCTATTTGTTAGTAGTTGAAAACACCCTTGATTAAACTGACCAAGCCTATCTTATCAATGCCCCTTCACGCCTCACGTCTAACTGCCCAGACTTCCACAGTGTTCTATGTATATCTCTTTCATGGGATATATCATTTTGTACATTGTATTAGCGTTTATGTGTGTGACTTATCTTCCCACTAAATTGCAGGTTCCTTGAAAGAGATCATGACTACAGGAGATTCTGACATATGTGCCTTCAAAATGTAAAATGAACAAACAAAAAACTCATGAATGAACTGAAAAAAAATGTTTAATAGTGTGTTTCTACTCTGACTTAAGCTTAGAATAGCCATTATAGGGGTGCCTGGGTAGCTTAGTCGGTTAAGCAACCAACTCTTGGTTTCCGCTCAGGTTGTGATCTCATGGTGCATGAGTTGGAGCCCCGCGTCCAGCTTTACGCTGACAGCACAGAGGCTGCTTGGAATTCGATCTCCCTCTCTCTCGGCCTCTCCCCTGCTTGCTCGTGCTTTCTGTCTCTTAAAAATAAATAAATATTTTTTAAAGTCTCTAAAAATATAGAATACTCATTATAGTAGAACTCATAGTAAGTTATATTTCAGGTTTCCAACTACAAATGTATTCACTAGATATGAAAAATAGGAAGAACTATATTTTTTAATCTGCCCTTTGAATATTTCTTTATTCTTATACTCTGAGAATCTTTCTTCATATTTTAAGCTTAAAAGTAGAGTTTTACAGTGATGGCCAAGAAGAAAATAAAATGTAATTTTGTCCCTTCCTTTTCTCATCATTTACCTTTTCAAAAACTTGACTATGGTAATTATTTTTTTAATAAAACTGTCTTTTTCTTTGTTTATTCTCTGGATTGGAAGTTGCTGTCAAACCATGGAATATATTTCACTGTTTCACTCCACATAGGTGCAGCCACATTACTAATATGGTGTCACATGACAGTAGCTACACGTGTCATGAAGATTAATACCTCATATTGTCTTCCCATTCTGGAGCGCAATCAGAGACTGTATATTGAAGGTGACAGCACCACAAGACAGAAGGATCCAAGATCCTTCTGTAAATGTTTGCAATAGAACCACCCCTGAGAGCCATCCTATCAAAAATACTCACATTCTACTTTAAAACGCTGGAGATTTTAGCTATGAAGAATTGAAGTTACTTGTGCCATCAGCTAACATTAACTTGCCTAATATGTCAGGACACTTAAGAATGTGTTTAAATGTCATGATGTCATTAATATTGTACAGAAAAGGACTCAGTATGGCCTAGAACAAACATTGGGTTTGTTGTGTTGCAGAGTTTTGGTTTGAAACCCTGATTTACAAAATACATGACTTTAGGTGAGTCACTTCACTGCACTACTCCACATCCTTGAAAAGGATGTAGCAATGAAGCAAAACCAAATGAGATAAATTATACGTAAATCCCACAGAAATAAAAAAGCACTTGTGTGACTTTAAGGAGAATTATAATTGTCATACAATGAAACCATCAATAAATAATTGCACTTGGTCTACAGAATGTAGAGAGTTGTAGTCGTTGTCATCAGCCTTGGGCAAACAGCATGAGTTCACATTTCATTGTTAAAACATGAAGTTTCTTTGGATGTTCTTTATCTGAACCTACTTCCTTCACTCACTGTCTGTAGATGATTGACTTTGAGAGCTGGGTTTCACTGATTGACTCTAATGAAGCTCAAGTGTCAGGGCAATCTACTTCATGGTATACTTCCAAAGGCCAATTTTATTTTAATTTTTTACTTTTGGCTTTTTAAGATTTTAATTCCAGTATAGTTAACATAAAGTATTATATAATTTCAGGAGTCCATACGTCCATACATCACCTGGTGATAAAAATATGGAACACTTCACAAATTTGTATGTCTTCTTTGCACAGCGGCCATGCTAATCTTCGTATCTTTCTCATTTTATTATAATGTGTTGACAAAGCAAGCACCCAAAGGTTAATTTTAAACAATTATAAACATAGCATGATTATTTTGGTTGGATGGGAATTGTGTAAAATAGAATTTATCTGAATTCCTACAATTGTAAAGCAAACATGTGTAACAATGCTGCAAACAGCAAGCACAACTATGTGACTATATGAGCAATCACGTATTTTTCCAGATCCCAACATTTCAGATCCATCTTTGTCTGATGTTGAGAGACATGCAAAATTGTTCCTGATACAGCAAAATTGTTCTGAATATCATAGTTCTTGTATGAAAACAATTTGATACAAGTTTTTCAAATGTTGACAATTCTAAAAATTTTACATGGCATTACCAATAACAAATGATGATACTGAAAGAAACCCTCCTAAAATTAGGGGCACCTGTGTGGCTCATGATCTGACTTCGGCTCAGGTCATGATCTCATGGTTCGTTCGTAGGTTCGAGCCCCGCATCAGGCTCTGTGCTTACAGCTAGCTCAGAGCCTGGAGCCTGCTTCAGATTCTGTATCTCCCTCTCTCTCTGACCCTCTGCCTGTCCCCCACCCCGCTCATGCTGTGTCTCTCTCTCTCAGAAATAAATAAAAAACATTAAAAAAAGAGAACATTTTTATTTTTTATTTATTATTATAATTTTTTTTACAAATAGTTTATTGTCAAATTAGTTTCCACATAACACTCAGTGCTCATCCCCACAAGTGTCGGGGGGATGGGCATGGAGAACATTTCTAAAAAATCTTCCTAAAAATAAAATTTGGATCAACCAGACAAGAAGCAAGACATTCTTTCTATTGTCCCCTAGAAAATATTTTAAATTCTTATTTGAAACTATAAATAGAGCTAAAAAAGGAAAGAAAATATAAGTACCATTGCAGATAAATGCAAGGGGAAATGGTAATGATGAGTATCAGATAGTTACTAAATGTTATTTTTCTATATGACATGATGCTTGTGATATTTGTCAGCTTTGAAAATATATATATACTGATTCTTTTTCCTATTCAAAATAAATATTCATTTTCATATATAATTTAGAATTTATAATTTTGTTTTTTTCCTTAAAGAGATTCTCCAATATTTTATAGCAGCAGGCACCAAAAATATATTCCTTCCACAAATGACTCTATTTTCCAAACTCCAATTTTAAAACTTTCTTTCATACTGTCTGTTTTCTAGATGATTTTTTAAAATTATCTTCTTTTTATGAAATGTATTTATTTTGTGAAAGAGAGAGAGCACAAGCTGGGGAGGGCTGAGAGAGAGGGAGGGAGAGAATCCCAAGCAGGCTCCATGCTGTCAGTGCAGAGCCTAGTATGGGGCTAAATCCCACAAAACATGAGATCATGACATGAGCCAAAATCAAGAGTTGGGTGCTTAACTGACTGAGTAGCCCAGGAAACCCTAATATTACCCTCTAAGACTTCATTTCTTGAGAAGGAAATGTAGGAAATTCATTTTATTGATGGTATATTTCTTCATTTATTTTGTTTTGTTTTAAGCTCTTCTTTGGACACAGAAAATTCTTTTTGACTCAAGTAATTCATAAAGCCATAAAGGTTGAATTCCAAAACAGGAATATTTATTCAATATAGCCACTTACATTTCTAATCCAAATATTCACTGCTTTTACCATTCAAATTAGTTCAGACTGTCTCATTGTAACAATTTTATTTGAAACTCTCAATGATTATATATCATATATATACATTTGAAACTAAGTGGTAAAAATAGTGATAATTTAAAAACTATACACCTACATTTCCTAAACACTTAGGAAATTTATTTTAACTTAAATAAATTTACATTCATTAGGCAAATTTTTGACATAGGACCAAGGCTTTTTGCATATGTGATTTCTGATTATTTATTGGTGTTATTTTTCCAGCATAAAATATAGCCACAATTCATCATCTGTGAATTCAAGTTTGGCTTCCTTTAATGGGGAGCCATGTAAGAACCAAGCTTAGTGCAGAATCTATCTGGAATTTAACATTTATTTCCTATTCTTTTCCCTATGTCTCATATACCTCTGATTTTTTTCAGCTATTTGCAGTATCCAATCTTTCCAATAGTTTTTTCTTGATTTTTATAAAAATAACTCCTATTTATTACTTACCTAATACTTAATGAAACTTTATAATTATGAAACCCAACCAGCATAAATCAGCTTGGACACAAACTGAATCTTACCAGCACACTGGTCATCAAGTGGGTCTAGGACAAGAGAGGAGACAGTCTGGGAGTCACACCTACATACTGTTCTGCAGACTATTAAGTCAGTATATTGAGATAGTCTGTTTTACATATCAAGGAAGTGAAAGTTTTGTTTAATCTAGCAAATTAGGCAAGAAGAGAT
Source organism: Hyaena hyaena (assembly GCF_003009895.1). Classification (NCBI taxonomy): domain Eukaryota; kingdom Metazoa; phylum Chordata; class Mammalia; order Carnivora; family Hyaenidae; genus Hyaena; species Hyaena hyaena. Next base: position 78,186 of record NW_024080822.1, read on the forward strand.
TGAGTAAAAAGTTTCTATTATTATATTTTTATTTTTTTGTTTAACATTTATTTTTTAAGAGAGTGAGAGACAGAACATGAGTGGAGGAGGGAAGAGAGAGAGGGAGACAGAGAATCAGAAGCAAGTTCCAGGTTCTTAGCTGTCAGCACAGAGTCCGATATGGGGCTCGAATTCACGAATCCTGAGATCATGACCCGAGCAGAAGTTGGACCTTAATTGACTGAGCCACCCAGGAGCCCCTATTGTTATTATTTTTATATTAACCTTTTTCGTGGAAATAATTGGTGATCTAGGATGATCTGAGTTTCTTTCAGCAAACTACAATGAACTCTTCTGAGCTAGTAATGCTCAGTCAAGTTTCCAAACTGTGTTTGGATTCTAGGCTGTAGTAAGTAAATCAATAGAGAAATGTCCCTTTAAAGGTTCTGCCCCCCATGCGATAGATACAGTGCTTTCTCTTGTCACAGGGTGTGAACAGGTGATGATTTGTCTTTGCAGTGAAGTTGTTCATCCTTAATTGGTCCCTCATCACTTTTCTGAAATCCTTTAGAAATGAGGAAAGAGGGATGAAAAGGTATACTCTTTAGTGTGATAATATGATGGGGGTGAGGTTCTATATAAAAGGAAGGGAAGCAATACACACACACAAACCACTAATTATGGTAGGTAAATAAACTGAATTACACTCTAAACTCCACTATAAGCAGAAACTACAATTTTTAATTGTTTGTTGACCATAGTATAATACCCAGTACCTAATACACTACTTGGCAATCATGGGCATCAACATATATACTTGAATGAATTAAAAAATAATGTAATTCCTTCACTAACTTTTATTTTGAATAAACTTGATAATAGTCTATACTCTTTTTACCCCCAAAATTAGCTGATCAAAAACTCTAAATGAATTATCCAGTCTGAATTTATCATCATTATATAATGATTTTTAAGTTCCCATAGTGCACAGTGAAAACACTACATTTGTGTTTTTTTAATTACCTGTCAGGCTTTGCCAGTGCTTCATATTTGGAAGCATTAGGCAATCAAAAATTAAACTTTTCAATCAGACTTAAATATAATATTTAAAATAAATGCTGTAAACTAGGAGCTATTTGAAATTTTTAGGAATGTTGAATTGTTTTATATTTCTATGAAATATATATACATATACAATATATATACATATTTTTCTAATAAGCAGTGATATATATGTATATATATATACATATATATATATACTATGATCTAAGTAATAGCCAAAGGAACTATATATACATATATATATATATATATATATATATATATACTATGATCCAAGTAATAGCCAAAGGAACTATTACTTGGATCATAGATTGGTATGCTATTCTCTATGATGCTGTTATGTTACATTATGTTATATTACAGGAGAAACTTAATCCTTTTTTTATATTTTTATTTTATTTTTGAGACAGAGAGAGACAGAGCACAAGTGGGGGAGGGGCAGAGAAAGAGGGAGACACAGAATCTGAAACAGGTCCAGGCTCTGAGCTGTCAGCACAGAGCCTGACACGGGACTCGAACCCACGAACGGTGAGATCATGACCTGAGCCGANGTTATGTTACATTATGTTATATTACAGGAGAAACAGGCTCCAGGCTCTGAGCTGTCAGCACAGAGCCTGACACGGGACTCGAACCCACGAACGGTGAGATCATGACCTGAGCCGAAGTCAGATGCTTAACCAACTGAGCCACCCAGGCACCCCAAAACTTTATCCTTAAAGTGAATATAATTCTACAGTGAATATTAGCTTTCAAACTATTGTGTAATGATGATTGCTATCCTAAAATGTTGGCACACCACCCTAGACTATTGAAGATTGGCATAGTCTCCTTTCTCTTGGGAAATTTTACCCATTTGCAAATATGAACATTGATATCTATCTTCTTTGACTTTGCTTTTCCCTGGGGATCCTACCTTAAGACCTGTAGGGACATGTCATGAACTAGAGAAGACATACAAATGTGAGCAACAATAGATTAAACTGTGAAACTAAAAGTCATTCCACATAAACTTTATACTTCCCTTGAGATAGTGTATTGCAAATGAATCTCAATCAGATGGCTGCAATTCCTCTAGCCTTGAGTGAAAAATAATGCAAAGCATAAGAGACCTGCAACGCTGTTTTTATTTATCCACGTGTGCCTCTAAACATGAAGTCATTCCCAGTTCTCTATAACTTTTATTTAGCCATGGAGACTACACAATAGCTTTTTCTTTTATAACTTTACTGCCAGAACAGTACTGATGCCTGCATTTAATAATATGGATCTCGTTAGATTGATGAACTAGAATAAATTCAAAAGGATGTTGGATGTTATAAATTAATGTAATTAAAATCTTTCTGAAGGAATTTAATAAGTAGATGGATATGAGATATTTACATTGACATTATGCCACTTTAAGTAATGCTTTTATGTAAACAGTTAATTGGTAAATTAAATATATGCATAGGTCCTGTTAAAAATCATATCATCTTTGTGTCCATTCATTTATTAAACATGTGCTATGTTTCAGTAATACTGAAACATCAGCTTTAACATATCCTTCTAACGAGTAATCAAATAATAGAATATAGAGCTAAATTATCTAAGTTCTATAAAAGTTTATAGTAAATAGAAATAAAAAAACTTTGAGGAAAAAACTTGAATACTTACCTTATTACAGATATATGCTTGGAACTGTTCAAGCACACAAGGAGATTCAATGAATTTTGTTTGGCTTTTAGTTGCAACAATGAAGTTACTTTCTAATTTAAGACTGGAAAAATTATTATGCATAATCAGTTTAACTCAAAACTGGAACAAGTTGAAATAATTATTAATAAGTTGGCTAATTTTTCATACATTTTAATAGGGCTAGAAATTTAATCAGGGATGGATATTGGAGGAAAATAATTATCTTATGTTGCCCTATGGTATTTTAATTTTAATTTCTAGGCTTCCCAGAAAACGCATCTCAGAAAGTTTCTATTTTCTCCTTCCAATGAAAAATAAATAATTATTTATTGCAGACAACACCCTAATAAAGTTCCATCCTGAAACTCAAGAACTGTGGAGCAGCCTCCTTGCCATCCTCGTCACCCAGAAATGGTGTGAATATCACGATGATTTAGGAGTCTAATCTTTAACTGTTAGCATCAACATCAACTCATAACCAACAGACCTTCATCCTCTTTGAGGAAACTAATTCAAGGTATTCATCCAGTTCTGGTTATAAAACAAAAAAAAAACTACTGGCAGTTTACAAGCAAATACACTATGTTAGTGGGGGGTGGGGAAGAGAGGTGTTCTTGTAAAATCACAAATAGGTTACTTTACCTATAGGTTACTATAGGTTCTTGTTGTTATTATTGTTGATGTACGTGAGTGTTTCAGACAGGGCAAGAGTTGCATGTTCAGTAATTACTGGAATCTTAATGCCATCTCTGACCTACTCATTAATCTCATCCTTTGTTCATTTGTGATTGTTTTTTCAACTATAGGTACAGACTGTAAAACCTCCTTCAAACTCCAAAATGGTTTTTTTCTTTCCTCCTCCTCCCCTTCCCTCCCTTTTCTTTTCTTCCTTTCCTTTTTGTTTTATTGCTTTGTTTTGCCAGAAAGTGTCAGTTTGGCATTACTAGTATTGATAAAAATAAAAAGATACCAGGAAAATTTCTATTTCAGTTTTTGATTATGGAGGAACCTCTTACCCTAATCTCCATGAACTATAATCAATTGATTACCAAGTTTATTATAATCTGATTTGCTCAAAATTCACTTCTAATGCAAAATAGAAATCACAATCACTAAGTCAAAAGGGGTTCATATATTTTATTCTATTGTTTTAGGGCTTATAAATTTACAATCAAGGATTGGTAGACAATTAAGCAGTATCAGGGGAGCTTTATGAAGAAATATAGTCAATAAGAATACATTAGAGTTCCTAAAAAGAGAGAGGTTTTCTTTGTTGTTGTTATTGTTAGATCTATCAGCATAATTGTTTCTTTTTTTTTCTTTCATAGTTTATTGTCAAGTTGGTTTCCATATAACACCCAGTGCTCATCCCAACAAGTGCCCTCCATGCCCATCACCTCCTTTCCCCTCTTCCCCACCCCCATCAGCCCTCAGTTTGTTCTCAGTATTCAAGAGTCTCTCATGGTTTGCCTCCCTCCCTCTCCCCAACTGTTTTTTCCCTTCCCCTCCCCCATAGTCCTCTGTTAAGTTTCTCCTGTTCCACTTATAAGTGAAAACATATGGTATCTGTCCTTCTTTGCTTGACTTATTTCACTTAGCATAACACCCTCGAGTTCCATCCACATTGCTACAAATGGCCAGATTTCATTCTTTCTCATTGCCATGTAGTATTCCATCGTATAGATAAATCACATCTTCTTGGTCCATTCGTCCGTTGATGGACACTTAGGCTCTTTCCATGTTTTAGCTATTGTGGAGAGTGCTGCTATGAACATTGGGGTACATGTGCTCCTATGCATCAGCAATACTGTATCCCTTGGGTAAATTCCTAGCAGTGCTATTGCTGGGTCATAGGGGAGTTCTATTGTTAATTTTTTGAGGAACCCTCATACTGTTTTCCAGAAGGGCTGCACCAGTTTGCATTTCCACCAACAGTGTGGGAGGGTGCCTATTTCTCCACATCCTCGCCAGCATCTAGAGTCTCCTGATTTGTTCATTTTAGCCACTCTGACTGGCGTGAGGTGGTATCTCAGTGTGGTTTTGATTTGAATTTCCCTCATGAGGAGGGACACTGAGCATCGTTTCATGAGTCTGATGGCCATCTGGATGTCCTCTTTGGAGAAGAGTCTGTTCATATCTTCTGCCCATTTCTTCACTGGATATTTTTAAACTGAGTCAAAGGAATATGAGGAGCACTATGCTATTTTCTGTACATCCATTTGAAACTTACTGTAAAATTTCCTTACTGTTAAATTTTTTACTTAAGAAATGAAAAATTGAAAGAGATAAGAAAGAGAGGGAGGCAGGGAAGGAGGAAGGAGGGGAGATGGGGAGAGAGAGAGAAGGAAATGTCCTGAAATCTGAAATTGCCTTGAACTGATGTTAGTTCATGATGTGATGACGTAGCAGAGAAGAGGCAAGAGTGGAAAGTGCATGGCATTAGCCAGGGCACGGCAGCTTGATGCAGCAGAAAAGGGGTTGAGGAAGATACTTTTAAACTTACTCTCCATGAGCCTATATTACAGAAATATTAGGGACAAAGCAGACCACCTATACAGGTATCCTTGGGGTAATATGAAGATTGCAGGAAATCCCCACTGGGAAAAATGTGGGTGAGAATAGCCACCTCCTCTTAAACCTTCACTATCCGTGTGCTTCCTCCAAATCACTGACTGAGGGTATGTCAACCTGAGAAGGCTATGTGTTCGCCATGCTGCTTTCCTCTAGGGGAATTCAGATGTGCTTGATGCAGCAGTAGTCCACAGTGATTCTGGGGTGCCTGTGCTCTTCGGCCTGGACTGATCATCCTCCCTCTTTCTCCTAAACTCACCTGGCTGGGATCTAGTCTTCAGTACTTGATACTGAATGAGAATTTGAGTTCTTATTCTAAAATACCAAAACAAGGACGAAAACTATCTCAAGAGAAAGAATGCAAACAAAACAACACAATAATTTCTTCATCAAATATTTGATTACCATAGCATTATTATTGGCATTGGAGAGAAAATAGAGAATTGTACAAAGAAGTAGCCTTACACTCAGGCCCTGCCTTATGGCACTGACATTGACAAGGAGCAAGGGAATTCAAGAAATAAGATAAATAACAATGCAAGGGTGGACATTCAAACTGCTCTGAATTAATCTCCTAAGTGAGGTACCACCTAGTGCAATAAATGGAGACAAAGAAACAGAAGTTATTAACACTGGAAAGAAAGAAATGAAATGGTCACTATTTGTAGACAACATGATTGTCTTTGTAGAAAATCCCAAAGGAACTACAAAAAGCTACTAGAACAAATAAGTGAATTTAGTAAGGTCAGTACACAAACATCAATCGGATTTCTACATACTAAAGATATTCTACCTGTGGAATACTACTGTCCCCCATGTCCATGGATTCGAAACTACTAGTATCATCTACATAACTGCCTGTCCTACATATATTGAAATATCTTAGCCAGTCTCCACAATTGTGTAAACTAACTTTTTGTAATAAATTTCTCTTGTTCTCTCTTGCTGTGAATGAGAGAGAAAGAGAGAGAAAAAGAGATAAAGAAATGTAAAGGTATACATATATTTCTTACTGTGTGTATTTCTGTGGTTAAACTTTAATTGAATCTATAAAACAAAAAAATTAACAACTAAACTTTATCAAAATTAAGAACCTGTGTTCCTTGAAAAATACTAAGAGGAAGCCTTGGTGGCTCAGTCAGTTAAGTGTCTACCTTCAGCTCAGGTCATGGTCTCACAGCTTGTGAGTGCAAGCCCCACGTCAGACTCTGTGGTGACTGCTCAGAGCCTGGAGCTGGCTTCGGATTCTGTGTATTCCTTTCTCTGCTCCTTCCCCATTATCAAACTCTCTCTCAAATATAAACAAAACTGTAAAGAAAATTTTTTTTAATACTAAGAGAAGAGTGAGGAGACAAGATGGCAGGGAAGCATGGAAGTTCTCAGCCCCTCTTATCCCTGAAATACAGCTAGATCAGCACCAAACCATTTTGCACACCTAGAAACTTGATCTGAGGATTAACATAACAATCTGCATAACTTGAGCCATAGAACTCAGCAGGTACACTGTGCAGAGGGGTGAAGTGGAGGAAAGAGAGGCCATGGAGGATAGCTGTTTTCATAGAGAGAGAACAGAGAGAGGGAGGAGAGTCCAGGAAAAGCACTTTGCCTAAAAGTAGCTGGAGAGAAAGAGTGGAAACCCCCACAAGTGACTAAACAAGAAAAAGAGAAGGGAGAAAGCTTCAATACCACTAGGATGCAGGGGAGAGCATGAGAACAGTGTTGGAAATTCCACAGCTCAATACCTGGTGGTCCTCTGGTGGTAAGGGCAATCATTTGGTAGAGGCTCTACAGCCTCCCCACAGACAAAGGTCCCAGTGGACCCCAGAGAACAGCCACATTTACTGGTATTGGAATAAAAACATGGAGAGGTGGGGGCAGGCTGTGAAATCTGGTGCTGGCTCTGTTGTATTTTACCATAATCACTAAACATCTACTGCCACATCATCCCATGAACTTTTTGGGCAAGTAGGCACCCAGCCACAATCTCTGAGCCTTTGCAATGGCATGATCACAAGAATGTTCCTGGGAGCAAGCCAGCAACTGGCCATTGCTTGGGGAGACCCTCCTTGGAGCAGGTCCAAGCTGCAGGGCCCTCAGAGGTGAAGGGTTTGGAAATCCAGACCCATATGAGATATAATTCAGGAGGGAGGTGCTGCATGGCAGGCTGATGGCTTTGATGCGGACAGTGTAGAAACAAGAGGTGGACAGAAGCCAGAGACCAAGGAAAGGGTGCTTTGTGAAAAAAGCAGAAAGGTGAAAGTGCAGTGTTCCTGTGCCAGAGACTGGGAAGCGGGGTGATGCCATAGTCACCTCCCCTGCACATTTGCGCACACCCACAGGAGCACCACACCAATGCACCCAATAAGCTAAGCAGCACCAGCTAGTGGAGAACAGAGTGGTTACACCAAGCCCCATCCCACTGCCCAACCAAGCTCAGGCCCTAGAGCACCACGGCCTGTCTCTCCGGATGTTCAGTGTATGGACTGTAAAGTGCTTCATAGACTTCTAGCATAAATTGGATGTGATTTCATTCATATTTCCTTTTGCTCACTGTTCCATCTATTTGGTATTTTTGTCTGCTTTTTTCTTTTCTTTTCTTATTCTTTGATACAGAAAAAGAAAAAAATTATTTTCCATTTAAAAAAATTTTTTAGGTTTTTATGATATGTCTTCTTTTTTTGTAATTTTTTATTCTACTTTACTTCATTTCATTTTAATTCTATTTTATCATAAACATCTTTTTAAACTTTTAAATGCCTTCTTACTTTTCTTTTCTTTTCTTTCCCTTTTTTCTCTATTCTATCAAGCTTCTTCCAAGAACCAGACCAAAACACACCTTAGGATTTAGATTCCTTTATTTTTTGTGTTGTTTTTAATTTTTTTAATTTTAATTTTTTTATTTTATTAATTGTTTTTCTTCCTCCAAATGGACAAAATGAAGGAATTCACCACAAAAGAAATAACAGGAAGAAATGACAACCAGGGACCTAATCAACACAGATATAAACAAGATGCCTGAACTAGAATTTAGAATCACAATAATAAAAATACTAGCTGGGAATGAAAAAAGCATAGAATCCCTTTCTGTAGAGATAAGAGTAGTAAAATCTAGTCAGGATGCGATTAAAAATGCTATAACTCAGATGCAATCTTGAATGGATGCCAGGGCAGCAATGATGGGTGAAGCAGAACAGCGATATAGAAGACAAAATCGTGGAGAATAATGAAGCAGGAAAAAAGGAAACTAAGGCAAAAGAGCACAATATAAGAATTAGAGAACTCAGTGACATATTAAAAAGGAATAACATCCTAATCATAAGAGTCTTAGAAGATGAAGAGAGAGAAAATGGGATCGAAGGTTTATGGGAGCAAATCATAGCAGAAAAGTTTCCTAACCTGGGGAAAGACACAGACATCAAAATCCAGGAAGCACTCCCATTAGATTCAACAAAAACTGACCATCAACAAGGCATAGCATAGTCAAGTTCACAAAATACACCAACAAGGAAAGAATTATGAAAGCAACAAAGGGAAAAAAAGTTCTTAATCTATAAGGGAAGACAGTTCAGGTTGGCAGCAGACCGATCCACAGAAACTTGGCTGGAGAGAAAAGAGTGGCAGGATTGGAAAAGTGCTGAATTGGAAAAATATGCAGCCAAGAATTCTTTAACTAACAAGGCTGTCGTTCAAAATAGAAGAAGAGATAAAGAGTTTCTCAAAGAAACAAAAACTAAAGGAGTTCATGACCACTAAACCAGTCCTGCAAGAAATTTTAAGGACTCTTTGAAGGGAGAAAAGAGGAAACAAAACAAAAAAGACCAAAAACAACAAAGACTAGAAAGGACTAGAGAACACCACCAGAAATGTCAACTCTACAGATAGCAAAATAGCAATAAATTTATATCTTTCAGTACTCACTCTAAATGTCAATGTACTAAATGCTTCAATCAAAAGAGACAGGGTAACAAAATAGATAAGAAAACACGATCCATCTATATGCTGTTTACAAAAGACCCCTTTTACACCTAAAGACACCTTCAGATTAAAAGTACGGGAATGGAAAACCATCTATCATGCTAATGGTCGCCAAAAGAAAGCCAAGTAACCATATTTATATCAGAAAATCTAGATTTTAAAATAAAGACTATAACGAGAGATGAAAAAAAGGCATTATATCCTAATTAAGGGATCTGTCTGCTAAGAGGATCTAACAATTGTAAACATACCCCAATGTGAAAGCACCCAAATATGTAAATCAATTAATCACAAACATAAATAAGCTCATTCATAATAATACCATAATAGTAGACGACTTAAACATCCCACTTACAGTAATGGACAGATCATCTAAAAACAAGGATACAATGGCTTTGAATGACACACTGGACCAGATGGACTTAGCATATATGTTAAGAACATTTCATCCTAAAGCAACAATATACATTCTTCTTGAGTGCATATGGAACATTCTCCAGAATAGATCACATACTGGGACACAAATCAGCCTTCACCAGTACAAAAGACTGAGATCATACCATGCATATTTTCAGACCACAACGCCATGAAACTCAAAATCAACAAGAAAAAAAATGGAAAGACAACAAATACTTGGACACTAAAGAACATCCTACTAAAGAATGGGCTAACCAAGAAATTAAAGAAGAAGTTTAAAAGTACATGGAAGCCAATTAAAATGATAACACCACAGCTCAAAACCTCTTAAGCAGCAAAGATGGTCCTAAGAGGCAAGTATATAGCAATCCAGGCCTTCCTAAAGAAGGAAGAAAGGTCTCAGATACACAACCTTACCTTACACTTTATAGAACTGGAAAAAGAACAGCAAATAAACTCAAAGCCAGCAGAAGATGGGAAATAATAAGGATTAGAGCAAAAATCAATGCTATCAAGTTTAAAAAAAAAAACCAGAGTAGAACAGATCAATGAAACCAGAAGTTGATTCTTTAAAAGAATTAACAAAATTGATAAACCCCTAGCCAGTTTGATCAAAAAGAAAAAGGAAAGGGTCCAAATAAATAAAATCAAGAAGGAAAGAGAAGAGAGATAACAACCAACACCATAGAAATACAAACAATAATAAGACAATATTATGAGCAATTATATGCCAAAAAATTGGGCAATCTGGAAGAAACAGACAAATTTCTAGAAACATATAAATTACCCAACTGAAACAGGAAGAAATAGAAAATTTGAACAGACTCATAACCAGTAAAGAAATCTAATCAGTAATCAAAAATCTCCCAAAAACCAAAACTGCAGGGCTGGATGGCTTTCTAGGGGAATTCTACCAAACATTTAAAGAAGATTTAACACCTATTATTTTGAAGCTGTTCCAAAAAGAAGTGAAAGGAAAACCTCAAACTCATTCTCTGAGGCCATGACTCCAATACAAAAGACCCCACTACAAAGGAGAACTACAGACCCATTTCTCTGGTGAACATGGATGCAGAAATTCTCAGCAAGGCACTAGCCAATCGGATTCAACAATACATTAAAAGAATTATTCACCACGATCAAGTGGGATTTATACCTGGGCTGCAGGGCTGGTTCAGTATCTGCAAATTAATCAATATGATATATCACATCAATAAAAGAAAGGACAAGAACCACATAATCTTCTCAATAGATGCAAAGAAAGCATTTGACAAAATACAGCATTCTTTCTTGATAAAAACCTTCAAGAAAGTCAAGATAGAAGGATCATACCTCAATATTATAAAAGTCATGAAAGAAAGACCCACTACTAATATCATCCTCAACTGGGAAAAACTGAGAGCTTTCTCCCTAAGGTCAGGAGCACAACAGGATGTCCACTCTCATCACTGTTATTCAGCATAGTATTTGAAGTCCTATCAGACATTTACTCTTTACAGACAACATGATGCTCTATACACACACACACACACACACACACACACACACACAAATTGCTAGAACTGATCCATGAATTCAGCAAAGTCACAGGATATAAAATCAATGCATGGACTTGGTTGCTTTTCTATACAGCAATAGTGAAGCAGCAGAAAGAGAAATCAAGGAATTGATCCCATTTACATTGCACCAAAACCCATAAAATACCTAGCAATAAACCTAACCAAAAAGGTGAAAAATCTATGCCCTGAAAACTATAGGCAACTCATGAAAAAGTTGAAGAAGACACCAAAAAATAGAAAAATATTCCATGCTCCTGGATAGGAAGAGCAAATATTGTTAAAATGTTAATATACCCAAAGCAATCTATACATCCAATGCAATCCCAATCAAAATAGCACCAGAATTCTTCAAAGAGCTAGAACAAACAATCCTAAAATGTGTATGGACCAGAAAAGACCCCAACTAGCCAATGCGATTTTGAAAAAGAAAACTGAAGCTGGAGGCATCACAATCCTTGACTTCAAGCAGTATTACAAAGCTGTAATCCTCAAGACAGTATGGTACTGGCACAAAAGCAGATAAAGAGTTAGTATCCAAAAATCTATAAAGAACTTATCAGACTCAAGACCCCCAAAAGAAATAATCCAATGGAGAAACGGGCTAAAGACATAAATAGATACTTTTCTAGAGAAGGCATCCAGAAGGGCAACTGACACATGAAAAATAAATGCTCAACATCACTCATCATCAGGGAAATATAAATTAATACCACAATGAGATACCACATTACTCCAGTCAGAATAGCTAACATTAACAACTCAGGCAACAACAGACTTTGCAAAGATGTGGAAAGAGGGGAACCCTTTTGCACTGCTAGTAGGAATGAAAACTGGTACAGCCACTCTGAAAACAGTATGGAGATTCCCCCCAAAAAATAAAAATAGAGCTACCCTATGACGCAGTGGTTGTGCTACTAAGTATTTATCCAAGGGATACAGGTGCGCTGTTCCGATGGAGCACGTGCACCCCGATATTTATAGCAGCACTATCAACAATAGCCAAAGTATGGAAAGACCCCAAATGTCCAATGACAAATGAATGGATAAAGAAGATGTGGTATATGTATACAATGGCGTACTACTCGACAATCAGAAGGAATGAAATCTTGCCATTTGCAACTACATGGATGGAACTAGAGGGAATTATGCTAAGCACAATTAGTCAGTCAGAGAAAGATAGATATCATATGACTTCACTCATATAAGGACTTTAAGATACAAAACATGAGCATAAGGAAGGCAAGCAAAAATAATATAAAAACAGGGAAGGAGACAAAACATAAAGGACTCTTAAATGTAGAGAACAAAAAGAGGGTTGCTGGAGTGGTTGTGGAAGGTGGGATGGGGTAAATGGGTAAAGGGCATTAAGGAAGACACTTGCTGGGATGAGCACTGGGTGTTATACATGGGGATGAATCACTGGAATCTACTCCTGAAATCATTATTGCACTATATGCTAACTAAGTTGGATGTAAATTAAAAATAAATAAATAAGGAAATATAGGCATAAAAAAGGAAATGTAATAAGTAAATAAGAAAAAAATAAAAATACAGAGAATAAAATATTCATGGTATACACTGGGAAATAGTATTTGCAAATCATACTTCTGATAAAGATTTTGTATCCATAGAACTCTCAAAATTTAGTAATAAGAAAAGAAAAAGTCTAAAGAAGAAAATGGACAAACTATCTTGACACAGTATCAGGGAAGACATCAGGCTGGCAATTAAGCTCATGAAGAGATGCTCAAAGTAAAACAGTGAGAACCACTAAATACCAATTAGAATGACTAAGAAACAAAAACAAAACAAAACAAAAAACCCAGTTCTTTTTGGTGCTGAAGATGCAGAGCAACAAAAACTCTAAACCTTTGTACATGATTGGTGGAAATGAACAGTGTTACAACCGTTTTAAGAAAGTGTGCCTACAGGGGCGCCTGGGTGGCTTACTCGGTTAAGCGACCGACTTTCGCTCAGGTCATGATCTCGCGGTTCATGGGTTCGAGCCCTGCATCGGGGCTCTGTGCTGACTGCCCGCTCAGAGCCTGGAGCCTGTTTCAGAGTCTGTGACTCCCTCTCTCTCTGACCCTCCCCTGCTCATGCTGTCTCTCTCTCTCTCTCCTAGAAATAAATAAAACATTAAGAAATTTTTTAATAAAAAAAGAAAGAAAGTGTGCCTACGGAGTTACGCATGTATTTGCCACAAAATCAGGATTCTACACACAGATATGTTTCCAAAAGTAATTAAAACTATGCTCACATAGAAACTTACATGTAAATGTTTACAGTGGCTTTTTTATGTAATCACCAAATATGAGAAAGAACTCAAGTGTCCCTCAATTGGGGAATGGATAGGCACACTGTCCTACCTCCATATAATGGAGTAGTACTCAGCAGTAAAATGGACTGGTATAATGAAGCATGCAACAGAATGATCAGCTTGTAAGGGCATTATACCAAGTGAAAGAATCCAAAATCAAAAAGTGACAGCATGATGCCATCCATATGCCATTATGGAAAAGGTGATATTAGAGTGAAGGAGAACAAATTACTGATTGCCCAGGGTTGGGGGCACTGGAAAGGATGTTAACTACCAAAGGACATGGAGGATTTGTTTGGTCATTGGAACTGTCTTATATCTTGATTTTAGTGGTGGTTCCAGTACTATACACATGTGCCAAAGTTCACAAAACTGTCCTTTATAAGGGGAGAATTTTACGGTGTGTAAATGAAACTTTAATTGAAAACTAAAATAAATAAGCATACATAATATTAGGTGGCAGTGGTTGGTAAGTAAGAAAAATGTATCAGGGAGGGGAAACATAAAATCACTAACTGAAATTCACTGAGGATGGGTGAAAAAAAAAGAAAGCCTCACTGCAAAGATGATTTTTGAGATCATCTCCTGCAAGAAGTCTGATGTATTTAAGCAAGAACAAGAACATCAGTGGGAGTAAAATGGAGTGAATAAGAAAAGCAAATAAAGTGGTCAGGAAATTAACTTAAGAGTGTGGGGGAGGGGGCATCAAATAGAAGCCCAAAGGTCACAGTTAGGTCTTTCACTGTTACTGTGAGTGAGATGGCAAGCTAGCACAATATTGTGAGCAGAAGACTGACACCATCTGGCTGACATTGTAACAGGGTCCCTCTGTCTACCATGTTGAGTAGAAGAGGTAAGACTCCAATACAAAGACTGACAAACAGGCAAAAGAAAAAGCATAGAGAAGACAGTGGAAAAAGTATAACACTGTCATTCTGTGGATATATTGAAAATGTAAAGCCAGTGGATTTCTGATCAGCTGGAGGTGGGCTGGTAAGCAAAGAAGGGGTTAATGATGCAATGGGTAGAAAGGTTTTTGGTCTAAACAACTGAAAGAATGGAACATCTCTCTTTTTTTTAAGATTTTATTTTAATTTTTTTATGATTATGGAGTATTTTATTGTTTTCCATAGTATAAGGCACTTATTCTGTAATGTGTATTTCTCTTTTAAAGATAAAGTAATCATAAGTGAATGCATTGGTAATCACCTATTATCATAATGAGACACACTTATCTACAGTAATCTCTGTCTCCAAAGTCAGGCTCAAACTGACAACCCCAAGATCAAGAGTCACACACTCCATCCACTGAACCAGCCAGGCCCCCCAAAGAGACAGCCAAATGGAGCCATCAAGTAGGCAGGTGGGTATCTGAGCCTGGCACTCAGCGGACAGGTCCCTAACAGATATACAAATTTGTAAGTCATCACCATAAAAATTATATTTAAGGCCATTAAACAGCATGAGATCACCAGAGGTAAACTGTAGATAGAAAGAGAAAAGGGTCCAAGACCTGAGTCTTGAGACAATATGTGCATCAGAAACATAATTATGGGAACAGATGGACCAAGAATCTAAACTCAGCATGATCAGTAAGCTTTGGGAGATAGGGACGATAATAGCAACATGAAACAAGAACAAAACACCACAAAATCTAAACTCAGTAAAAATACTGAGTATGAAAAACATAGCAGTTGAAATGAAGAACAAAATAATTCAGATAAATATTAAGACAAATATAGATGGTGAATACATTAGTAAACTAAAAGCTCAGTTTAGGAACTTCCCAGAGAGCAGCAGTCATAGACAAAGAGGATATATAATGGAAAGTCTAAGAGAAAAATGACGAGAAAGAAATGTGCAGACATCCAGACAGGAGTCGAGAAGAGAAGAAAATTAAAATGAAGCTGAAAGACAAAAACTGAGGACTGATGGATGTGGGGGGGAGGGGGGGATGGGCATGGAGGAGGGCACTTGTGGGGATGAGCACTGGGTGTTACATGGAAACTAATTTGACAAAAAACTGTAAAAAAAAATGAAGCTGAAAATACATATAAAAAATAATGGAAATAAATTTCCCAGGATTAAAGAGAGAAGAGTGAGTGCCCTCAAGTAAAAGGTCTCACAGAGCACCAAACAGTAGGAAGAAAAACAATGTCATATATAATTAGAAAATTTGAGACCTTCTTCATAAAACTTGCGAATAGAAAAGTCACCTATCAGAGTACCTGGGCAGCCCAGTCGGTTAAGGTGTCTGGTTTTGGCTAGGTCATGATCTCACAGTTCATGGGTTCAAGCCCCTCATGGGGTTCTGTGCTGATGGTGCATAACCTGCTTGGGATTCTCTCTCTCCCCTTCTCTTTCTGCCCCTCCCCGACTTGTGCTATCTCTATCAAAATAAAAAATAAATAAACTTAAAAAAAAGAAAAAAGAAAAGTCACCTATAAATGAGCATATATACACATATACACACACATATATATATACTGAATGCAGAAAGATAACGGGAAAACATGTTACAGTTTTGAGAGAAAATCGTTTAGCCAAGAATTTTCTCTGACGCTAAATAGTCCACTGATTTTAACATTATTATAAAAACATTCTCAGACATACAAATTCTTAAAAGGATTTTCAATAAACGTTTTTTAAAAAGTGGGAGTGCCTGGGTGGCTCAGTCGGTTATGCATCCGACTTCGGCTCAGGTCAGGACCTCATGGTTCGTGAGTTCGAGCCCTGCATTGGGCTCTGTGCTGACAGCTCCGAGCCTGGAACCTGCTTCGGATTCTGTGTCTCCCTCTCTCTGCCCCTCCCTGCTCATGCTCTGTCTCTCTCTCAAAAATAAATAAACATTAAAACAAAAGGATTTGCAATAAATGCAAAGACACACATTGAAGGATATGCTATAAGAGATATAATAAGTAGACGTTATAAGATATATGGAAAGTAGAGGGTTTGCTATTGTTTTCAAAATAAATAAAGACAGAACGAAACAAAGGAAAATGTATCCAAGCTGACACAGAACAAAAATTAATATGATGTGGTGAGGGGTGAATTTGGGGGCTAGTAAAGCGAGGGACATGGAAGAATGCTTTCTTATTAAAGAAAATGAAGAGGGGTCCCTGGGTGGCTCAATAGATTAAGCATCTGATTCTTGATTTTGGCTCAGATCATGATCCTACAGTTCATTAATTCAAGCCCCATATCAGGCTCTGTGCTGGCAGCATGGAGCCTGCTTGTGATTCTGTCTGTCTGGCTCTCTCTCCCTTTCCCCCCTTCCCCCTTTCATGCTCCCATGCACTCTCTCTCTCAAAATAAGTAAGTTTTTAAAAATGAAAATGAAGAGATTATTAATAACAGAATAATTGAGAAAGAATAGAAAAAATATACTAAATTTTTTAGGGGCTAAAAATCATGCCCAGGGGCTCTTGGGTGGCTCATTCAGTTAAGCATCTGACTCTTGATTTCAGCTCAGGTCACGATCTCATGGTCATGAGATTGAGCCCCATATTGGGCTCTTGGTGTGGAGGCTGCTTAATATTCTCTTTTTCCCTCTCTGCCCCTCCTTTCACTTGCTCACTCTCTTTCTCTCTCTATCATAAATAAATGAAAAAACAAATAAACAAACAATAGTAAATTATAATATGCCCCAAAAGAGAACAGGAATAGAAATTTTAGTATGTGAAAAACGGATTTTAAAGCAAAAATATCATGTCAGGAAAAAATTTAGATATGAATATAATAATAAAAGGAACCTTAGAACAGGTTCCCTCCCATGTCTACCATGAACAACTATGTACCTAACCATGTTGGCTCAAAGTATATCAAAGTATATTAATCAAACTGTGGAGAAAAATCATTAAGTCAGCAGTTGAACTTGTAGATTTTACACACCGTTCTCAGAAAATGATACGTCAAGCAGACAAAAAAGAAACAAAGATATTGAAACCTGTCAGTATAATTTAAGATGTGAGCTACTTAACAACATACTGTGTATAGATCATGAAATTTCTGAAATCTCAGTAAATACCAAAGAAGTAGTATAACATCTAATTATACACCCAGTAACCATAATTAGAATAATTTTATTTTCCTAATCAGTATCTTGAGCCCATATTTTGTATATTACCCAATTTTAAGGAAATTACCTGGCAACAAAGACTGAATGATTTTAAAAGTAGCTGTAATGTATCAGTCTTGAGAAAGATAATTACAGTTGTTTCAAAGTGATTATAAATAAGAATGTACAGTAAAGATACAAATTGTTTAAGTAGAAGAGATTCAGTGTCCCCTTCAACATCCATCATTTTCTGTGCAAGCTTATATTTGTCTTAAAGAAGAGTTTACAAATTAAAAGAAGTGTTAGCACTTCATTTTTTTCCGACAGTGGAAATAATTGCGAAAGCATTTTCACTGTTGAGAAAAATACTGAGATCTAACAATGAATTTATATTTCATCCTGTCCTTTACCAAAAATGTAATGGATCTATCAACTTCATTTCACCAAGAAATAATAAATGCTCTAGCCTCCTAGTGGCTCGTTACAGAGGAATCTTCTAAGGTTAATGGCTATCATAGACCCAGCTTATAGATTTTAGTAGGTCTTCCATTTCAGACTAACAAAAAAGCAAAGACACAGTGCCATAGTGTGCATTTTATCTGTGATATTTTCAGAGCTAATGTCATCCCTGATATGTGGTTATTAAGTTCATTGCTTTGAGTAGTACTTTGACATTTACTGCCTTTGAATACCAGCTGAGTAACATGGTAAGTTCTAGCCAACAGTTTATATCAACCTTATTTCCTTCTTCCTAAAAATCAGGTTCCAAGTGAATAACTTCATTAGGCACATTTTTTTCTCCAATACCAAGAAGTTTTAAAAAATAATAATAATTTGGTTTATTTTGTATCTGACCAAGTGATAAAATCAGTGGAATGTTACATCAGACCTCACCCATCAATTCCAATAGAAAGACAATGAGAACACAAATGCTCAATTTTTAAAATACTCTACATGATAACTAAAGTAATATGCAAATACTCTGGCAATTATAGTCTGCTTAATGCAATAAAAGTACTTCAAAATATTACAAAAGGACTGTTATAATCTATCAAATTATTCATAACTACTTATACATCAGCTCTGATTTGACATTAATATTTCCCATTTGCATAAATGATTCTAACTAGTGAAGGCCAAACCATTTAAAAGGTTATTTATTAATTAAGCAATTGATTAATGATTATAGGCTAGAAAATTGTGATTTAATGTTTCAAATTTCATGTGTCTCTGTAAAAATGACAATTTCTCATTCATGCACTCTAGACACTCCTATAAGGATGATTATGGAACTTATTAACTAGTCTGGTAGTTACAGGGCTTTTGTTATAATACATTCTGTCAAATTTCATTTATTTAAAATAAACATAAATAATGAAAGAAGTTGTTTAATTTCCATGGAAATATTGTTTTTCTCTAATGACTCAAACCAAGAAAATGTAGACCCATGAGTCATAGAGAATTTAGTCCTGAGAATTGCTTCATAGTAATTAATCCCATCATTATAATAGTTATATAGGACTTGGCTCTACCTCATGCACTGGGAACTTCCTGAATAAAGAGACAAACTTCCTGAAATGTGCAAAATGCTGAAACAGGTAGTCAATCTCTAGGCTCTTCCACTTTGATGCCCGTCCTTCAGTCTTTCATTCTAGGTGTTTTCTCCTCTCCCTGTTGGGAGACGCTCCCTGAGCTGTACCCATTCAGGCTGCCTGCTTTCTTCACCTACAGGGAAACTACATTCCTTGCATCCGCATCAAAATGCATCCATTTAGGTATTTTTTCCCCCACGACATTAGTAAACATACTAATGCTAGTACGGTACTATGTAAATATCCACAGCTTACATACCTGTAATTTTATTTTTTTAATGTTTTATTTAATTTTTTGAGAGAGACAGCATGAGCAGGGGAGGGCCAGAGAGAGAGGGAGACACAGAATGAGAAGAAGGCTCCAGGCTCTGAGCTGTCAACACAGAGCCCAACATGAAGCTCGAAACACGAACCATGAGATCATGACCTGAGCAGAAGTCAGACGCTTAACCAACTGAGCCACCCAGGCGCCCCATACCTGTAATTTTAAACTAGACAATTTTATAGCATTTTTCATTTGTTCCTTTAATATCAGGCTTGTTTTTGTCATATATTTCTTGAGTATCAAAGCTTTTACCATATTTTCAAGCACATAGTAAGCATTTAGATGACCAACATTCCATGTATAGGATATTGACTTCTCCAACATCTTTGATCAAATATTTGATGAATAGCTACTAAATTCTACATCTTTTTCCAGGTGTTAGAGATAGTGAGGGAACAGCAGGAGACAAAACAGATATTGTTCCTGCGTACATAGAATGAATAATCTAGAGGAGGAGAAAGTTTTTAAACAAATACAGATTGTAATTGCACAAATGAATGTTAAGGATAACTCTGCATTTAGAAAATTATTTTCTAATAAAATTAGTTTTTCCTGAGAATATGGAAAATAAACACAAGTTTAAAGAAGGAGATTGGCATTGCTCAAAGTCCTAAAACACAGCCATATACATAATTTTTAATATTTCTTCTAATGCATATTTTGTATATGTATGTGTCTATATATATTAGAAGAAGAATATGTATATTAATAAAATTAGGATCACATTGATTATATTATTTTGTATCCTGCTTTAGAGTTAATATTAGATATACCATTAATTTAATTAAAAATTCATATATGTCATTATTTTAATAATTTAATTTTAATAATTTTAATAATTATCTATAATTTGAATTAAACTTAAAAAATTATTTCCTTTTTACTGGATTAAATTGGGTTTTTTTAGCATTAAAATTTTTGCTGTTATAGTCTGTATGCCACTTACTGTGTGTCTTTCTACTTCCTTCAAATAAACATTTATGCATGGCCAGGATATAAATCGTATATAGTATATAATTAATATGTAATATATTAAAATCATATTAATATTATGAATTAATTATCAATTAATATAAATAATATGAATGTGGTTATGTTGTTGATTGGATTAATTATATCCATTCATTATTTTAATTTTATAATTTATAAATAATGCTTATATTGATGTGCTGTCAATATATTCATATATTATTATACATATATGGTTATATATAATTTAGAGAATCTTGAATAACATAGATGGAGGACTTCCAGATCAGAACTTTTTTTTTTTTTTTGAGATTAAACAGACGTGTTTTATTATCAAATGTAACAATTCTACGAAAACTCAGTAGTATTGTAGTTAAGTATTACTTTCTATCTTTAAGGCTTTCAGAGCTTTGGGCAGACAGCATCTTAAGGCATCAAGTATAAACAACTCTTTTTCTGATCTAAGTGCCAGTTATCACCAGTTTTCACACAAAAAGTTTTTTTTTCTTTTTTTCCTATTGCAGTTAAAGGGCCATTGCTGGTCAAGTGAGGAAGGAATGTTTGAAATCAGAAGTCTGTGTGGAAAGAAGTTAATCTTGACTTCTTCCTCACCATAAATATAAGTGTACAGAACCACAATGTGAAAGGAGAAGAAAACTAGAAAATCTCTTAGTTCTCTGGATTAAGCAAAAACAGAGTATCACTATTCATAAAATTTGAATTGAATTAAAATTAAGAATGCCTATGGGTTAGCTCAGTTGGTTGAGCATCCAACTTCAGCTCAGGTCATGATCTTGTGGTTCGTGAGTTCGAGTCCTGCATCCAGCTCTGTGCTGACAGCTCAGTGCCTATAGCCTGCTTCAGATTCTGTGTCTCCCTCTTTCTCTCTCTCCCTACCCCACTCATGCTCTGTCTCTCTCTCTCTTTCAAAAATAAACAAACAGTTAAAATATTTAAAAACAACAACAACAAAAAAAAAAAAACACACCTGTTTTCCAGAAGATACCACGAAATGAAAGAGCAAGCCACAAAGTAGAAAAAGATACATACAATCAATGTAACCAATGAAGGATTTATTTCTGTAATGCATGTATAATTCCCACAAATTATAAGAAAAATATAAAACAAATCTACACAAAATGGAGCAAAAATCAACTGGTTATTCAAAAGGATATCCAAATGACAAATCGGCGATACTTTCTTGGAAGTGAAAGAAGGAGCTATTGATTATTTTACCAAGACGACAGATACAAACAGGATCTGCCTTGGGCAAACTGACAATAAACTTATGGAAAGATCCTCAACTTAATTAGAAATCAGTGTGTGGGGCGCCTGGGTGGCTTAGTCGGTTGGGCGTCCGACTTTCACTTGGGTCATGATCTCGCGGTTCGTGGGTTCGAGCCCCACGTCGGGCTCTGTGCTGACTGCCAGCTCAGAGCCTGGAGCCCATTTCAGAGTCTGTGTCTCCCTCTCTCTCTGACCCTCCCCTGCTCATTCTGTCTCTCTCTCTCTCCTAGAAATAAATAAAAAATATTTAAAAAAAAAATTAGAAATCAGTGTGATGGTTAATTTTATATGTCAACTTGACTAGGCTAAGCGATGCCCTAGGCTAAGAGATTCCCAGTTAGCTGGTAAAATGTTATTTCTGCTTGTGTCTGTGAGAGCATTTCCAGAAGAGGGGACCATTCAGATAATTAGACTGAATAAAGAAGATTTGCTCTTACCAATGTGGGAAGGCATCATTCAACCCACTGAGGTAAACTCACTCTCTTCTTGAGGTGGACGTCCAACTCTTTTGGCTCTCAGACATTGGAGCTCCTGGTTGTCTAAGTAGCAGGCAGAGATTGGGACTTCTCGGCCTACATAATCAAATGAGCCACTTCTGATAATAAATCTCTCCCTCTCTCTCCCTCTTTCTCCCTCTCCCATTCCCTCGCCCCCCTTCTCTCTCTCTCTCCAGATGGTTTTGTTTTACTGGAAAACCCTGATTAGTACAGTCAACAAAATGTCAACCAATGCTACAACAAAATACCATTACCGGAATAGCTAAAACTATTTTTATACTTATATTTGCCAATTATTGTCTAGGGTGTTGTGGATCTAGATCTCATACACTACTAGAGAAGAACGCCCATTGTTTATAATACTTTGGAAAACTGTTTGGCAATGTTTACCCAAAGCAAAATATTCATTTTTTACGTTTCACTGGGGTTCCAGTTCCAAAAGTATATTCAACTGAGCTATGCACTAATGTGAACCAAAAGACATGCAAAAAATTGTTCCTAACGGCATTATTTTCACAAATCAAAAGCTGGGGGAAAGCCCTATGTCCATCAACAGTAGTGTTGCTAAGTAAATTTTGTATACACATAAACATAATACTATTCACTGATGAAAATGAACAACTGCCAAAGATGAACCTCAAAAACACAATATGAAAAAAAGCAGCCATGAGGCGGCTGGGTGGCTCAGTGGTTAAGCGTCCAACTTCAGCTCAGGTCATGATTTCATGACTCATGAGTTTGAGCCCACATCAGGCTCTGTGCTGACAGCTCAGAGCCTGGAGCTTGCTTCCGATTCTATGTCTCCCTCTCTCTCTGCCCCTCTCCCTCTCACACTTTTATCTCTCTCTCTCTCTCAAAAATAAACATTAAGAAGAAAATAAAGAAATGCAGCCAGACTAAAAAGCATTTTGTTATATTCCATTGGCATGAAATTCTGAAACAATCAAAATTAATCTATGGTGTTAGAAAGGTATAGTGACAGCAAGAGGGGCCGAGAAACTTGATCACTCACAATCATTCAGCACACTGTAAGTTCTCTAATTTGTCAATTTCTGTTATATATTTTACACTTTAAAAAAGGACTCATTAAAAATATGTTTAATAATTGCATCAAATTTCTCTCAAGATAACCTGAAAGGTATAATGCATGGGATATACACAAACACAAACAAAATTGAATAGATACTCAACTCATTCTCAAAATGTAAACAATACTTCAAGTAGAAAAAATTTTCAGGAGCTTCAGTTCAATTTGGATTACCTAGAAACTTGCTAAAAGGTTTTTTTTACATAGGCAGAGTCTTGGTTTCACGGGGGGGAAATCCATAAATGTAGATATAAAATAATTCCTAAACATATTAAATGCACAATTTAATATGAGAATGGTATCATTCTAGTTGACTAAACATGTGGATTGATGCAGTATAAAACAAATGTTTGGTAGGACTATATGTTTATTTAAAAAATATGAATTCGCAATTATTCCCCAATTTTCTGTATGAAAATTTTATTTGTATGAAAAGTGGAAAGGGTCACAAGCAAAACTTAACCTTGTCATTGTGAATGCCAGGGCCCCCTCACTTGCCAGTTCGGTTTTATTTATGACTGTCAACACTGCAAAGTCAATCAATCCAAATGCTTAGTCTGCTACAAGCATCATGAAGAAAAGAAAGCCAATGAAAAATATTACATTGACCAAAACATAATGCTTGATTACAAATGCCAAGTAATAATGGTACTTTGATAGCTTTCTGAGTGGGTAGTTGTGAAGGAAGTGACCATGAAGAAATTTGTAAGGAGAGATATTAACCTTAAATTGAAAAGCATGGTAACTGTTGAATGTCATGTCACCCCAGTCAGATGCTTTGACTTAGGTATGTTGAGCAGATACTAGATTGATTCCAGGCCCACCGATACGGATAAGAAGTCACTAATCTATTACTTTGGTTGAAGTAATTTGTGAAATCCACAAATTACACATTTTTAATACCAAAAGCTGCCTCAGATAACTTCTACAATGCTTCTTGTGTAGACTTGCGAGCCTTCTAACCCAATCCTCAGTACAAGGCAGAAATCCCCAGGAGGTGTGTCCACTGAGCCTTCCTAATGTGGTCAAAATATGGTACAAGAAATTCCCACTGAAGGCTTAAGTGTGTCGGTGATCAGTGCATGGACTAGTTGTGACAATAGTAACCTAGAAAGTTAAGAAAATATTCTCGACCTTCAAACCGAAAATTATTTTACCTTACTTGACTACAGGATTTATTCAATAGAGTGTTTTTTCTCATACCTATCATTAGCTTCATTTTTCTTTGTAGTGGGTTTTGGCAGGAAGCTTTTGCTCTCCTATCATTAAATCCAAGAGTAGTATGCATGTACCTACTGAGGTAGCTGTATTCATTCCTGTAAAAAAACACTAATATATTTTTTCTTCTGATCACAATTATGTAAATACAATTTTACTTTGGCTGCAAGGAAGCTGAGAAAGGTACCCTGGGTGTGATTAGATTATAACACTTCTGAATCATTAAAATAGAGAGTACAAAACAAATTATGCTGAAACTGATATTGCCCTTTGCCATCCAGGCATGTAATGTCCCCCATGTAGTAATAAGTTTTAGTCAACCCGACTTGAAAATTACACTAACAAAGACTGTTGTCCATCAGCCATGTTGTTGCCATTAGGAAGGTGACATCCTATGCCTGAGGAGAGGCTCCATCCTCCAGACTGAAAAAAGTGTCAACACTGGGGGAGGGGATGAGAACTTTGGGAAGCAGTCTTTACCTGAAGGTGAGAAAAGCTTTCTTCTCTCTGGGGGTTATGAGTCTTTTTTTGACCTAAGTTTTAGAATCTAAGGCACAGAAATCCATAAAACATTTCCAATGGTGAATAGGAGCTGCTCTGACCACTGCAAATGAGGCAGGACAGGATTAAGGCTGAAAGCGGCCCTCTGAGGGGTTTCTCTGACAGTTCTGAGCCTTCTTAAGAGCTGTATATTATTCTCTGCATTTCATTCCCTTTTGTTACCCAAGAACTTGAGAAGCTGTTATCTAAAGTCTTCGTTAGTCCAAGTTACACAGTGGGCAATTCAGGTAAAACATATTGCGTTGTCCAGATGGAATAGCAGAAAGCCCACAGCAGCTGTAGAAAGGGGAAGGACATCCCAGGGTCCCAGCAGCCAAGACAGCAGTCTGGGGGTTGGTGACAAGAACGGGGAGCTTAGAGGAAGTGTTCCCAGGCAAACATGAAGCAAACTCTGGAAACCTCTTGGAAATAGTTGAGGATAACTCTGAGTGGATTAATTCCTACAGTGGAGACTAGTGGCACCTCCTACTATCATAACTTGGATATTAAAAGTTAATGCTGCTTTTTTTTTTTTTTTTTTTTTTTTTAGTCACCTGCTGGTGAGGTCAGAGACTTTGAGATTATAGTAAATTTAAACATTAGACCCAAATGGCAGCCACAACATAAGCCCTTATAGCTGGCATTTTGTTATTATTCTTGGTTTTGTGGTTTGTTTCAGTTTTGGGGGTTTTTTATTTTAACTTTCTTTTCTTATTTAAATTTATTTTTCTTTTTACTCTTTTCTGCTTTAAATTTTGTTTAATGTGTTGTTTTAGAATGCTTATATAGACAAAGGCAAAATCAAGGCAGGAAATTGTTAAAAATGATGATAGTAAATAAGCCCAAATAAAAAAGGTAGCATTTTAGATTTTCATTTTAAATGCATTAGCTTTTTAGCTGGCAATGTGACCTAAGGAAATGCACTTTATATTACTGAGGTTTAGTTTCTTTTTCTGAAACATGAGAGAGTTTAGCTGGATACTTTCTGAGGTCCTTTCCACTGCTAAGATTCAACCATGAAATTTATGTTCCTGTAACTTGGTATAATATCCTGAAAACATTTTCTATTAGTGAAGGATTTCATTCTTGGAAACTTTATAACTAAAAAATATTGATTGAAAGTCTCAAGGTGCTGTGCTATTCTTTAAAAATAGCGAACTATGAATACTGTGAATATTTCCTGAGAGAAACATGGTGAGTTGGAAGTTTGTAGTCATAGAAATGAGGAAGATGAAAGTGTATTTCATTTAGTTTCGGAATCACGTGGCAGTTCATATGAAGTTAATGGATACATTATGAATAACTAGCATGGGGCTGTGAGATAAGGTACATGTAAACAAAAGAATTGTACCTTGAGGCTGCACTAAATAAAAACCTCCTCCTGTGTCTTCACACACAGAAAAATCATGACAAGAAGTAATATGACTAATGTCATCTAAAACTGAATAACTTTCCATGTTAGGCATACATGGGATGTTATTGAGACATCTATGTAATTATTCCTAACTACCCCTTTACTTTGCCTTTTTCTATTACTTTGTCACCCATGAAATCAGCAAGTGTGTATTGATTCACAGTGTATGGGCAGAAATCAAGGTAAGGAAGCAAGAATAGACGAACATCTCTTCAATCTGAAAATTGCAATATTCTTCAGTGATCCTTTCAGTTTAAGATGATGCTTATCTATTGCCTTAATAAGGAGGTAACAGCAAATTGGATTAGACCTCCCAATTAAACAGTGGCATTTGGGCCTATAGTTTATGAGGCTAATATTGATAATAACCATTACTTTCCCGGACAAGGTACTATTCCATCCTCATTGCAGCCTGCATTTCTTATCTATCCTAGTTGATAACTACTTTAGGAAAGAAGTCAATTTCTTGATTGCCAATAATTATTGGCTATATTATTCCTATGTTCTCTTTACTTTTTATTCTCTTTGTTCATAAAGTATTTCAAAACAATTGCAAACTGCTACTGACTAATAGCAGTCTTCAGAAATTTATGATGCCCATATATCAAGACATTGCATGGAAAAGCAGAGAGTCTCTAAATTCCTCCAGACATATGGTTTACAATAAAGCGGTTTATTGCTGAATAAACATTAATCTCAGACAGAGGCAGAACCTCCAGATTTCTCTACCTCCAGAGTTTTCTAATTCTTATTCTTCATGCCGAAAACAAACACATCAGTTTGAATTTGCTTTATTCCTGCATAATGTTTTTTCAGAATATCAAGAGCTTCCATTGTTTGGCAAGCCATAAAGTCTTGCAATTGATTTTTGTCATTATTATTCATTATTATCAATCTGGGCATTCTATCAAAATCAGAAGAGTGGGCCTTATAATTTAACTGCCTAATAATAAACATGAAGTAACAAAAGCATATATCACAGGTTTTACATTGCCAAATTTATTGTGCATTTGTATATTATAGTTTTTCTTTTGCTATAGAGCAAAATATAGTGCATTTATAGAATAATAAAGCTTTATAATTAATATATAATTAAGCAGAAAAGAACACTGATACATACAGTTATATAACGTATTTCCGAACTCTAAAATATAGTGATCTGTAAAAGAAAGTTAAATCTATAAAAACTAAAAAAGTGAAAAATATCCATGTGTGGGAAGTTCTGTAATGATACTAATATGCAGAATGTCTTCTCGGGGAACCTGGAAGTGGTCACTGATAGGAACTGGTGCAGAGACACATCGGGTCACGTGGCCATTTCCCTTCAGTTTTACCAGTGTAATGGAGTCACTGATACCCTTCCATGACAAACAAAGGAAGACTCCAAGTATGTACAAGTCCAAATGGCACACACAGCTCAAAGGACCGAAGCTTGCTATGAAACTCATGTTGCTATCACTGTAGTGGGGGAGGGTAGAGGTCTCGCATGTGTGTGTTCCCTCACTAAACCATAAACTCCCTATTCATCATTGTGTTGAGCGACAGATAGGTCACTCGTTAATGTTACAGACCAGGTTAGTGGATCATGGTGACATCCAGGTTTTGGCAACAAGCCAGTTTCCGTCACTCCCAAGGTGTGTCTGTCATCTTAATGCACTTGTTAAAGATAAGGATTTGCTTTAGCAGCTCCATTGGAGACGTGGTTCATGAAACCATCAGCTTGACAAAGCCATATCATAATCATATGTGATATTTTTAACAAGGGAATAGTTACCTTATTGGTTTCATACTGCATTAATTGGGGATTGTTATGCCATTTCACATGATTTCTGATTCTCCTCAATTTAAAAATCTGTAGCGTAAAACAAAGACTGATCTCTAAGAGGTGACTATGACAGGTGTTGGTGTACTAGTGACCAATTACTGTCATATTGTTCAGATCAATTAGAGAATAATTAGTGTTGGAAGGGTTGGCGAAATTAGTCCTAGGCTACTGTCTCAAAGTTATGCATTCAGTCATGATAAATTTAATTTTTCAATCAGTATTCCTAGAAAAAGATTAATTTTGAATATATTTTCAAATAAATAAATGAGATATTTAAGTAAGCATCCTCTCTAATATAACCTTAACTTCAGTTTAGACTATACATCAGTTTGCCCAATGTAGATAATAACTTACAGAAAATAGATAGGAAACACAGCTACCTTTATTTTACATTAAAAGTTTAAGGTGTGGTTAGGTGGCTCAGTCAGTTAAGCATCCAGCTTCAGGTCAGTCATGATCCTGGAGTCCATGAGTTCAAGTGGCGTGTTGGGCTCTGTGCTGACAGCTCAGAGTCTGGAGCCTGATTAGGATTCTCTCCCTCTCTTTCTGCCCCTGCCTTGCTCATGCTCGCTCGCTCACTCTCTCTCTCTCTTTCTCAAATATAAATAAACATTAAAAAAAGTTTCAGTGAAGTTATATCGCTTTGTCCGCAATGCTCTAAATCAATCATTCAGGTTGTGGCACAGGCTAAAAACTGTTCCCCAAAATCTGTTTTTGTGTTTGTTCCCATGCAAGAAATGAGACTGTATTTCTGTCTCCCTTGCTGATAGAACTTCCGGTCAGTGAAAGTTCTGTGACATATTCCAAGTGACATATTCCACTTCCAGGCCCGGCCCATAAAACCCTCCTGCATACTCTCCCATGCTATTTTCTTCTTCCAGATACCAAAAATTAAGTCAACTGCAACAGTCTTGGAAGCTGAGTGCTGAAGATCAGAGTCTCTTCCAAAATGGTTCCCTAAACAACATATAGAAGATAGCCTTCCCATTGACTGCCCCTCATCCAGGACTGTTCCTTGAGCAGTAAATAAACTGTTATTGTGCAGATTTGGTTGTCATTGTTGTTACAGGAGCTAGCATTCCCCTTACTACTCTATGCATGCAATTCTGTAGGGATTTGGATCCGAAATAGCTAAACTTGAAATAGTTATCTCCCAGCTTTTCAAAAGGTGACCATTATTGTGGATGATGTTAACATTTGAGTGGATTTATATGAATATGATTTGCTCAGAAAAATAATTATTATCAGGTTGTTACATCTTTAAGAAAGTATACCACGTACTTATATATGTCCGGAAGTAGCAAACAATATCATTGATTATTAACTATTTTATAGAGATCTAGAGAAAGGAAGTTTTAAAAAATCTCTCTGAGGACAAATATCATATGTTTGCACGTATAGGAGGATTAGGAGGAGCTTGACGGAGGAACAAGGGGGAGAAGAAGGGCGGAAATGGTGGGGGAAAGGGAGAGAGGCAAACGGGGGGGGGGGGGGGGGATGGGCATGGAGGAGGGCACTTGTGGGGATGAGCACTGAGTGTTATGTGGAAACTAATTTGACAATAAACTATTTGTAAAAAAAAAAAAAAAGTAAAAAAAAAAAACCAAAACACTCCCAGGGACACCAGGCCCACAGCAAGGATGAAGCATGTCCAGATGCAGTGGTACTGACGTGCCTGGGATAATCTAAGCAGATAAAACCATCCTGGAAATTATCTAACTGTGCAGTTAGCTTGCTCAGAGATCACCAAATGTTCTTCAAAAAGGCATATCAATTATGGATTTAAAAAATATGTTGCTAATGAAGAATAAAATATGATTTCTGTGAAAAAAAAAATAAAAAAAAATAAAAAATCTCTCTGGCCACTTGTCTACCACACTGTTGGAAGGAGAGGGGTACAGGAATGCTAGCAGTATTCTCTAAAGTCATATGAATTTTAGGAACAGTAATTTTGTAATATATTAGAGCAACATAAAAAACTCTTAAACTAGAATTAATTTTTATTAGCAAATAGAATCTCTCTGGAAATAGGGTTTGTTATGGAATTACTAGCAGACTTTTAACCATAATGGGGCAAGTAAAAAAAATTGTAGCTATTTAAAATGAGTTTTTGGTTTGGGATATGTCAAAATATATTGGCTGGTTTTTATTTGGTTGGTTGGTTTCTTCTCCAATGCTTTATTAAATATTCAAAATCTGTGGATCAGACTTATTTTCTATCACCTCGCCTAAGATTTTAAATATTCAGTGTTGTTAATCTTTTGAAAGGGCATTTGTCACAGTATATAAGCAAGCAGTAACAAAATATGCAGAAATGAGCTTCCTACTGAGTTATTTACTTGGAATAAGTGTATCCTATAAAATGCTTGACCTGAAGTATTTAACTATAATAACCCAAGAGACAATAAAACATGAGTTACACAGAGAGTTCATCAAAGTTTTATGTGAACTCCACAAAAAGAAAAAAAAAACTCAGTGATAACCTGAAAGCTGTAAAGGCACACTATTAAAAACAAAACAAAACAAAAACTTGAAAAGATAGTAAGCCAAAACTTCTGTAATTGTAGTTATTATTAGAGAAATAAAGTTTAAATACAATATAATAAGGTACTTTTTAATAGCATTTTCTAGCTTGCAAAATTTATATCAATTTATTTGTACTCAGTAGGTAAAACAGAAATTATTACTACTTTACAGATAAATAGAGTAAACTATTTAATGGATTCTTTAAAATACCATTTATGTAACAAAATAGCAATTTTGGATGCTTCAGGTCACTTACCTTCTGATTCATTTAAAGGACAAAAACAAGTGATGTTTTCCATTCTGAATTACAAACCATAATTTTATGGTTCATTTAAACCACATACATATTTATAAAATTTTTGAAGAGATTAAGGAATTTAGCCAACTTCTTACAATTTGTTCAATGAGAACAAAAGTCTTCTTTCGGATCGCTATTCCAGTTCTTTTACCACTAATAGTCTGCTATGAGAAAACATTTCTGTCTTTTCAATGTATAATTTAAATTAAAATTTACATATCGCTTAATCAAATGATTGCTGTCACCTCTTAGGTAACAGACACCAAATTATATTAGGTGCTACAGTTCCAGTATAAAGTTCTTGCCCTCATAAGGCTTAGAATCTAGGAAGGAATGTGTACATTTTCTGAAAGGAGATATTGGTGGCATCTATGTAATTAGGCAGCAAGACAGACCCAATTTGCTCCCTAACATGTACCCTTTAGAAAGGAAGGCCCTGTGATATCCACCATTTTTCAAATGTAATCATCAAGGTTTAACATTTCAGGTTAAATATCTAGAGACATCATAGCAATTGAGTCATTAATATTCAAATATTCAAGATCTTGGCTTATGACTAAGGACTAGCTAGTTTAACTCTGAGTGACCTGAGAAGATCTACTGTTTAGGAGGCAAAAACTTCATCTCTCCAGTTGACGTACGTCCCCTCCCAATAGAGAAGTGTGTTTACCTTACCTTTCCCTTTCCCTCATTCTTCCAGCTAAATCAATAGTTGTGTCTCCATATGAAGACTCACTTCTGCCATGATTCACGAATCATGTAGTCATCAATTCAGCTAATATATACTATGCACCTACTATGAGCCAGAGTCTGTTATACAGGTTGAGGATAACGGGGACAAAACTGTGAACAAAATAGGTAAGAAATCCTGTTCTTGTGGAGCTCGTTTTTGGCTGACTCAGTCTGTAGAGCACATGACTTGATCTTAGGGTTGTGAATTTGAGCCCCGTGTTGGATGTAGAGATTTCTTAAAAATAAATAAATAAATATGTCAAACAAGCAAAATATATAGTGTTTTAGTGATACTATTTAGTATTAGTGATAGGTGCCAAGAAGAACACAAAGTAAAGCAGAGGTAAGAAATAGGAACTGAAGAAGGTGGGGGCGGGGCTGATGGGAATTTCGGTTAGGAAGCAGAGGTCTCTCTGAGAAGGCCTTGATTCATGCTAGCAAAGACTTGAACTAAAGGCTTGCAGTGGTTAATTTTGTGTCAACTTGACTGGACCAAGGGATGACCAGAGAACCAGTAAAAACATTTCTGGATGTGTCTGTTAGAGTGTTTCTGGAAGAGATTAGCATTTCAACTGGTAAGCTGAGTAAAACAGATGTCCCTCCACAGTGTGAGTGGGCATCATCCAACCTGCTGAGAGCCCAAAGGCAGAGAAAGGGTGAATTCTCTCTGTCTACCTGAGCAGCGACAACCACCTTCTCTTGCACTCTGACATCAGTGCTCCAGGTGCTGGGGCTTTCCTACTCCAATCAGGATTTAGGCCAGGGGCACCTGGGTGGCTCAGTCAGTTGAGCGTCCAACTTCAGCATACAACATGGTCTCACCGTTTGTGAGTTTGAGCCCCACTTCAGGTTCTCTGATGTCCACGCAGAGCCTGCTTTGGATGCTCTGCCCCCCCCACCCCTTCTCCTCCCCTGCTCGTGGACTCACCTGCACATTCACACTCACTCACTCATTCTCTCTCTTTCTCTCTCTCTCAAAAATAAACATTAAAAAAAAAAGATTTGGGGGATACCTGGGTGGCTCAGTCGGTTAAGTGTCCAACTTCAGCTCAGGTCATGATCTCGCAGTCCATTAGTTTGAGCCCTGCGTTGGGCTCAGTGCTGACAACTCAGAGCCTGGAGCCTGCTTCAAATTCTGTGTCTCCCTCTCTATCTGCCCCTCCCCCACTCATGCTCTGTCTCTCAAAAAATGAATAAATGGTCATTAATACTTATAAAAAAATAAAGATATAAAAATATTTATAATTAAAAATATATTTAGACCATTGGCCTCCTAATTCCCAGGCCTTCAGTCTCAGACAGAATTATACCACCAGCTTTCCTGGTTCTTCATTTTGAAGACAGCAGATTATGGTGCCATTTGGCTTCCATAATGGCATGAACTAATATCTATAATATGTCTCCTCTCATATATATCTCTATATCTCCTACTGGCTCTGTTTTTCTGGAGAACCTTGACTAATACCTAAAGATTTTCCTCAAATAAATGAGATTAAGGCAGGAAGTGCACCACTCACTGAGTCACGACTGTGAACTCAATCTCCCCAGCTGCACAGCTCTTGCTAAGCTCCACAGCCCCCCAGCTCCCTTTCTCATGCAGGGCCCTTTATCTGTGTGAGCAGTGCTGGTAACTCTCTCAACATGCACTCTACCCAAGACCCTATGATAGTTAGCAAGTTAACTTGTGTTAATATCTTGTAATATTCCAGGCACTGCTCTACCACATGTTGCATATGTAACATATACTTAATCCTTACAACAACTCTCTGCCATGACACTATTAATATCCTCTCTTCACAAAAGAAGAAACAGATCACACATCTTGTAGAAGAGGTGGAGCTGGCATTGAAACCAATGTCACTTAATTCTGACTTCTTGCTCTATTAGAATGAGCCGGTGCAAGGGACGGGGCCTCTGCCTGTTTTCCTTATTGCTGAATTGTGACACAATAGTCTTCCCGGAATCCTTGTGTCTATCTAAATCTGAAGTCTTGACCCATCCTCCAACCAGATATATTGGCCGCATAAACATATGGTCTGGACAGACAGCTTGACTACAAGTGTAAACTGGATGCTTACTTCCCAGCTACAGCCATTCTCTAGTGACTGAATCTCTCTTTCTAACAGTTTCTGGAATAAGGTAAAGACTATACTGACCTTTAGACACTAGAATCGGCCTGTTCAGTTACACCTCCAGAACTAGGCCCTAGAGCTGGATCCCAGCACTCTACAATTGTAAGACAGTAGAATAGCTAAGATGTGGTAGGATGTGTCAGGACTCTCTCAAGTAGAGTAAGATGAGGAAGGGAAATACTGAGAACCATACAAGACCTATATGTTGCTTAAACACTGGCGGTAACTAAATATCATTCTAAGTGCTTTATGTTTAACTCATTTAAAGAGAGATTTCATCTTCCCCAGCCATCTTCCCAGGCGATATCCCGGGTCCTAGCCTGAGAGTTTTCCCCTGAGGGGGATTCTGAGGTGGAGAAAGGAGAAGTCCAAAGCACTTGGGGCTTCTTTGAACTTGAATGGTGCTAGAAGAAGAAAGATTAAAACCGTCATGCTCTGCTTGCCAAAGGTTAAAAAAGAAATCCTGAGACACAGTGTTCCTTTGTTCTGGGAAACCACTTGAGTGAGTTATTTAGTAATGCAAATGCAAAGCAGCTGATATATCTGTGGCTCTGAGGAGAACTGCTCAGCGTAAGATTGGGAGAGAAATCATCTGTGTAATAGGTTGAGTTGAATCCATGCAAGTTCTTGTTATTATTAGGAGAAATATATGTTAAGTATGAATTGAGGCTACAGAGCCCCTAAAAACTGATCATTCAAATGAAGAGTTTGTGTTTTTAAGCTAATGCCAGTAGGAAATCTGTTTATTAGGGTCATGCAAAAATGTTTGCATGTGATCAGAGCCAGTGTGGGATCCTGACCTTGAGTCGGACCGAGTCTTTGCCCAACTAACAGCATAGCTCATAACAGGGCAGAGTGTCTCTACCTACCTCTCCCACTGTGGGAGATCATCAGTCTGGCTCTGCAGTCATGGAACAGCCACTTTGGAAACATGGCAGGGGAGACCATGGAGAGCTCTTGGCATGCCCCTTGGTGTCCTCATGGGATATGACAGTGACAATGATGTTGCTCCCAGAGGCATTTTGTAAACAGTGAGCAACATCTATAGGCAGCCAGGGCAGGAGGAAAAGACCCATGACTCTAAACCATGATGATGAAACCAAACGGACGATTTGTGGATGCATGTAGTACACACACATGCATTACAAATCTTTGGAAATTTCCAGAAAGCACTATTTTACATGGGCAGGGAGACATCCAGAAATCAAATTGCCCTTGGCTTTAGAACTATTATAATTTGGGCATTAAATATTAGCTAGACACAAGCATGAGCCCTCTGGTCATGTAACTTCCTAAACTTCCCCTTTCTAAGGGTTCAAAACCAGCTAGTCTCTGTTTATCTGGTGTTAAGTCTTCAGAAAGACTGGGCATTGAATTCCTTAACTTCCTTCTTTGACTTTCTCAGATAAGTCTTTAATAATCAGCCTCCTGGCATTCCTAGTCACTTCCTCTGTGGCTGCATTTCTGAGATGTTTTCATTTTCTCAGCAACTTCCTCTTTCCCATATCTCTATTTTTTTTTTTTAAATATTTTTATTTATTTCTAGGAGAGAGAGAGACAGCGTGAGCAGGGGAGGGTCAGAGAGAGAGGGAGTCACAGACTGAAGCAGGCTCCAGGCTCTGAGCTGGCAGTCAGCACAGAGCCCGACGCGGGGCTCGAACCCACGAACCGCGAGATCATGACCCAAGCGAAAGTCGGACGCTTAACCGACTAAGCCACCCAGGCGCCCCCCCATATCTCTATTTTTTAAGCCCCCAAACAAAACAAAATTAGATTGCCAACATCTGTGTTTATATAAAGATAATAATGAGATTTATTGAAATTCTGTTTTTGCAGTTCAGAATTTTAAAACAATTTTAACAAACTTTGTTTTTAGTAATGTTACTCAATGGATTCCATATATTAAGAACAAAAAAGCTCAAGTGTGAACAGAAAATACAGATACACATAAATTCCTAGATTGAACAACAAAAAAGTCTGATGATAAATAATGCCAGGTTAAACTGTGTTAAATTAATGAATGGAATATTGAGCAATGACACTGGATTGGTGACGGTCTGTGGAAGTTTGAATTTAAGAGGTTGGAGATGTTTCTTCTTCCACCACAATAAAGTTACAACCATATGTAAATGCCAGTGTAAGGATACTAAATATACTTTCTAAACTCCACCCCCAGGACACTGAGACCAGGGAGGGCTAACCACAGGGAAAGAGCAGAGAAGACAATAATAACAAAGTTCAAAGTTATAAAATGCCAGACACCAAATGTAGTATCCTAACAGATACCACAGTGCATACGGAAACATTTACTAGTAAATTTTGACTGTGGTAATAAATTAGGTATAAAACTTTTTCCAAGTCACTGTAACTCTTAATTAAATGAGACATTGAGACATTTTACAAACAGATTAAGCCCTTGTGATAAATAGGTAGAAGGTATCCCAGACCACCTTTCACTCTCCAAGTATTTGCTGTTAAGACTGCAGAGTTCTATCCTACAAATTGCTATAAAAACATTCTAGAGACTCTTGAAGACTTCTAAGGAAAATGATCAGATAAAAGAGAAACATATGAAATTGTGCTTTCAAATAATTCAATTATAGCAAAAGATACTATAAAATGTGAAAATATTTAGAAAATTATTTTGGTAACTTTTTTCTGTAGATAACATTTAAGTGGTAAATAAGCTATACTATATAAAGATGTCTAAAATAAATATTTTAAAAAGCCAAGGAAACAAATAAGAAAATGAGCAAAGGGTATGAATAGGAAAGTCCTAAAAAGGGAATTTCGCATGACTAGTGGGTGTTTAAAAGGTGCTTAAACCCACTAGTATCCACAAATGCAAATTTAATTTAATTTAATTAAAAATGAAATATTACTTTCTATACCCCAGGCACACAAAAATTTTAAAAGGGCTCTAGAAAGGAGAAGGGACATTCTCATATAATGCTGGTGGAAATGTGCTGTTATCTTTATACCTTATAGCATCTCTTAAAATTTAAAACATGCCTTTTCTCCTAGTGATGTTATTTCTAGGAATCTTTGCAATAACCATGAAAGCACCAATTGATAGAGATACATGTGAAAGGATGTTTATTAAGCATTGGTTATACCAACAACAGAGAAGGAGGAGGAAAAAAGGGAATCTGCACCTATAAAGAGAATAATTGAATAAATGATGCCACATCCTTAAATACCACGCATCCAATACAAAGAGTAAATTTGTTTCCATACCCACTTATTTAGATGGATTTCCATTACAAATTATTGAAATAAAAAAATGAAATCCTATATAATACAAGTTGTTATAATACAATTGTTAAAAACAATTAACAAAAACCATCTATAAATGTAAATATATGCATATCTATTCACATATACAAATATACGAATTTTATATGTGCTAATGTGACTATTGAGATAAGTACAGAATAATATATATTGAGTTGTTACCATGAGCTACCTAGGAGAATAGTTAGGGATAGAGGAGGAGGACACAGGTAGAGAAGGAAAAAGTTGAGGTGAGGGTGAGAGCTGGACAAGAAAATAGGACTAGAATTGGCGTCTCATCTATTAAAATAGTATATTTATCCCTGTGTTTATATTCATGAAAATTTACAAAAAAAAAAAAAGCTAACCATTCAATGGCTCTCTTTGAAAACTTGATGCAAAGTACTCAGTTCTCAGAAAAATCCACATTTGCACATAAATACAAACATTTGCATGTAGTTTTAAGGGGATTACAGTTTCCCTAAAGCTCATCCGTGGATACTTAGATTAAGGCTGTCTCAATGTGTTGATGTGTACACCAGGGACCATGGCCCAATCAAGTTTACTCCACTGACCCACTGACATGACATCTGAAAAGATCAATAGCACTGTTTGGGCCCGTATTTGACTGCTAGAAGCAAGATAATTTTCCCATTTAAATGTAGTTTGTGTATCCTTAGGGATTAACTTGTTCAACCTTACCCATTTGGTCAGTATGTATATCAGCCTGTCACAAATCATAGTATAGAGTCCATGAGTCCATGTTGTTTTTCTTCATTGCAAGAGAATATCTGGGCTTGAATTTTTATACCAGGCAAGTTTTAAATGCCTGGGGAAATCATTCCAGTGAATCAGATCACACTGATCCATTATTGTTCGCAACCTAAACACTGAACAAAACGTCCAGGTAGAAAAGGAAATAGAGTTAACAGGTTTGGAAATACAGAGGCAATCCTAAAGGTTTTCAAGTCCAGCTTTGCCATTTTCTACCATGCCACACAAGTCTTTCAACTATAATGTAGGAGTGTTTGTTAACGGCAGAAAGTTTTTAGAAAAGATATTTCAAGAGGAGCATGCAGTTGAGACCTATTCTCAATCACAGCCCACCACGAGCATCAAGTATAACATGAAGTGCCAAGGCAAGTGGCTATATTTTCTTCTTGCTTATTCAGTCCTGAGGCCACCCTAGATGAAAAGTTGCCAAGTTACATGGTGACTTGGTAATGGGACTATTATAGACAAGGCACTAAAAGAGTTCAAGAAACTCATTCATCTTATTGATTGTGCTTGCAGTCTAGAGAGAATGCATTCACTTTGAGTACAATACAAATAAACTTCTATAGCACCTTTGACGCAAACACATCCCAAGGCACTTTTCAGCAAGTACAATACTAAAATGTATAAGTGTACTATCAGAGAAAACGAACCAGTTCAAATATATAGAAGTAAAGTTTAAATCTGAATAAGGCTTTAAATTTAGCATTTTGTCTTCTACATGAGATCACATTCAAGAACTGGGGGAAATAATAAGTGCATGATCAGGTTCCGGAAGTTTTCCACATTCATCAGCATAAATATTGCACTGGATGATCACAGAAATACCCTCCAGATATTTTATTATTGAGGTTTTAAATCTGCATTTCATAGTAAGTATATCTGTTCTAATCAAGCATTGACTAACTTGCTGTACAAATTACTCTGGAAGCTATTCATTTTGAACTTGAGTTACATGATTTGGCTCACTTCTTTGGTCATTTTAGCCAGATGATTACCAAAGGCATGCTTCCCTTTCTTTATGTGGACATGTATATGGACATGGCCCAGTTGACCATTGCCCAGATGATGTGCCTCATGTCTTCCCAATTACTTACCAATTTGTGATGGTAAAATCAGGAGTCAATGTTTTCTTATACTCTCCTGCTACTGAAATTATCTACGAAAACATTGAGAAAGGCACTATTTCCTGTCACCAAATTTTCAACATTCTGTAGAGACACTGGTAAGCTCCTTGTAGTTCCTCATAAGTGAAAATTGGTGTGAGAGACACTTTTTACATTTCAGCATTCTGATAATGCCTTAAATATATTTGTCCAGTGAAATCTGTAGTTTTGCCATCTGAGCCTAGTATCCACCACTGATCAAATAAACCACATCTGTGCCAAACTGCATTTCATATTCTGCTCATATACATATAGATAGCTAATAAAATATGGGGAATTAGTAAAAGTTTTTAATGGTTCTCCTTTACTCAGAATTACATAGTTTTACTTGCTTTTTTAAAAGTTCAGGTTATAAGAAACCTGTTTATGCTCCCCATACTATCTTTTATGTGGTAAATGTACACATTCTTCTAATGAAGGTTATGAATGTTAATTTTTTCATGTTTAAAAAGGCTGTGAACTTGAGAACATATAAGTATGTTCTAATGATAGTGTATTCTTTTTTTTTAAATCATTTTTTTATATTTATTTCTGAGAGAGAGAGAGAGATAGCATGAGCAGGGGAGGGTCAGAGAGAGAGGGAGACACACAATCCAAAACAGGCTCCAGGCTCTGAGCTGGCAGTCAGCACAGAGCCCGAAGCGGGGCTCGACCCATGAACTGCGAGATCATGACCTAAGCAAAAGTCGGACACTTAACCGACTAAGCCACCCAGGCGCCCCGATAGTGTATTCTTAATAGCGAGAGTATTTTTTGTGGGAGTAAGCATCAGGAACAAATATGTTATTTAAGATAAAGTCATCTTCTTTGAATTTAGCTATTTGTGGTAACAAAGAACGTATAAAAACAAAGAAGTCTGAAAGCATTCCATGCGCTGTCCACAAGTCATCACATCATTGATTCTATGTGATTTCAAATAACTATTCCACCATCTGATTGATTCCTGAGGCAGAGACTTGTACAGAAAGCCCTCTCCAAAACCGCAACAGTTTTCCTCTGGATCATCCATGAATAGCATATGTTTATTAGTTTCGTATTGCTGTGTAATGAATTAGGACAAACAGTCGCTTAAAACAATAGACATGTACAGTATTCCTCCACAGTTACTGTAGGTCAGAAGTCTGAGCACAGTGTGGCTAGATTTTCTGCTCCAGATCTCACCTGGCTGAAATGAAGGTATTGGCCTGATATACTCAGGTGGGTCTTGGGTCCTCTTCCAAGTCTGCTGTTATTGACAGGCTTTGTTTCTTTCCAGCTGTAGAATGGAGGTCTCGTTTCTCTGCAGCTGTCAGCTCTTAAATAGCAGAGGCTGCCTTCAGTTACTTGCCACATGGTCTGTTCTACAGTTCATACCATGAATCCTTGCTGAGAAGAAAGCAAGTACATTTCTTTGGCTTCACCTCTGTGACCAGCCAGAAAAAAGACTCTTTTAAAGAGTTCATGTGGTTAGGTGAGACCCACCAAGATCTTCTCTCTATCTTAAGGTCAAATACCTGAATCACATCTGCAAACTACTTTCACAGCAGAACCTAGATGAATGTCTATTGAGTTATGGGAAGAAGATGTGTTCACACCAGGGTCCAGGAATCCTGGATGCCATCTTAGAATTGTACCTTTCACAGGATGTAAAAATCTCTTTTCAGGTATTACCTCTGGGACAATAAGCAAGTGGAATACAAATTAAGTCAGAAAAAAATCTGTCTTTCTGCCCCTTTGAACACCAAATTGCATTTTGAAACATGGAGATAAAAAAACACATGCCTTGAAAACTCTTGTGGGGATTATAAAATGAGATAATGGAGAACGGTAGGCATTATATTTAAACATTTTAGAAAAGTGGTTGAAATGACCACCTCGTGTGCCAGAGTTGAGACAAACAGGCAAAGGAACTTGTCTCAGGTGCTTTGGACCGGAAGCCACATAGAACACGAATGGGAGCCAAGGCAGGGACTCACCCATGTGGCTCAAACACAAGAGTCCACTGTAGACCATCTATCATCCAGAGCCCTGAACTTACCTTCCAAGAGCTGCTAGAATCTGCCATCTGCATCCCAGCTTCAGTCTCCCTATACCTGTGACCAAAGGAGTCTTTCCTTGACTTTTTACATGGCTGGCTCCTTCTCTTTCTTCAGGTATGAGCTCAAATTAACTATCATAGAGCCCATTCTTTAACATCAAAACCACATATTATCCTGTTATCTTGATTTATAGATCTCTAACTTTGTTACAGATTGAAATCCTCTTATATGTATTCATTTCTCCTAGCAGAATAATAAGCTCAATGAGAGAGACTTTTCTTTCTTGTTTATTCCTATCACAGAGTGCTCAGGTAATCTTATTGAATAGTTGAATAAATGAATGAATGGGCAATCTAGAGGTGCCCAATTTCTTAGGGACAGAAGCCACATCCATTTACTTTTCTTCCTTATGTATAGAGTTGAAGTCACTTTGTAACCACCTGTGTTTACAGATTTCCTATGAAATCAACATCCATGGTCCTATCCTGAAGACATGGTAGTAATTAAACAGATATGCAGAAATGTTTATATCTTTACCTGAAGCTTTACTGCCCTAGAATTTGGAGCATTTTCCAATGAACCAGGAAATACCACAGAAGTCTAGAAAAGAGACACATACATAGTATATAAACATGGGCACTGAACTCAGACAGACTTAGTGTTGAATCCCAGTTTCACAGGTTACTCTAGATGTGTACTTGAGCAAGATCCTTAACATCCCTGAAACTCAGTATCCTTTCATAGAAACAGGCAAGAGTGTACTAACATGAAAGGATGTCCATAGTATATGTATGTGTGAGTATGTGTAATAGATTTTTAAATGTAATCATTTTGCCTGGTACCAAGATGGAACTATGCTGAAGTTCCAGCATGAGATACCCATCTCCACAGCTAGTGCATTTTTTGCTCAGACCTCAGAAGAGGTCTGAGTAATGAGGAAGGAAAATACCAGTGGCATTACTTCTTTTTTTTTTAATTTTTCTTTGTTTTTTTTAAATTTATTTTTGAGACAGAGAGAGACAGAGCATGAGTGGAGGAGGGGCAGAGAGAGAGGGAGACACAGAATCTGAAACAGGCTCCAGGCTCTGAGCTGTCAGCACAGAACCCAATGTGAGGCTCGAACCCAGGAACCATGAGATCATGACCTAAGCCGAAGTCAGACGCTTAACTGACTGAGCTACTCAGGGGCCCCAGTGGCATTACTTCTTCGGAGGGCGCCACTGCCGAGTTACCAGTCCCCACTCATTCCCTTTGGGGGACAGTTCAGCCTCCAACTTGGTAGGAGGCTTAGAGAGAATGGGCAGGCTCCCAGAGGGCTGCAACAGACTCTGCTGTGGGATCCTTCTAGTTCAAGAGCTGGTGGCTGAGTGTCTTTCTGTAGTGCAGGTGCTCTAGAAGGTGGGAGAATCGCTGACAGTTGGTGATGGAGCAGGAGAGGATTTCTGTGCTGCTAACTCAGTCTTTCAGGTGTGGCCTTTCTCCCCACTTTGCCCTCTTCCCTCCTTATGTTACAACAGCTGAAGCTCCAGTGGGTTAACTGGGAGAGAAAGGAAAGTATAAGGGGAAGTAATATAGCGGCCTAATCTAGGGAGACGAGAAACTTGATCAGTAAGCAAAGTTCAGAGTTTCAAATTTCTTGAGCTAAGTATTTTAATTAATGAATTAAGACTATATGGGAAGACCAGAAGAAGAAAAGTTTTAAAAAAAATCCATATGCTCCTGTATGATGTAATTTCTCAAGGAAAATGGACTTAACTATTTTCATTAATAGGGTTAAATCCCCCAAGAAATGACAGTATCAACCCATGCACGCTCCATACTAAAATGCATATCCACTTCCTCTCTAAAACCTTTTTTGACAGCAATTGAAACTGTTATGAAATATATATACATTTTGCATTGTCTGGAATAACCACAGGTTCCGAGGGGAGTTACTCATTCTTGATGAAAAATGATTACTCCCAGTCGGCAAGTGCTCCCAGTATCAATTGTGCAGATATTAAAGAGACAGAGGACAGAGAAAAGGTCATCTAATTTGACATTTAATAGGTTGTTAGAAAGCTTTGAAAGTGCAGTTTTCTGAGGTGTTCTTTGGAAGGAAAACAGATTGCAGGGAATTAAAAGAAGATGGGAAAGAAGAAATGGAGACAGTGGTTATCGACACGCTAGAGGAGGGAGCAGTGGAACAGGATGATGGCTTTGAGTAGGTCAGTGAGATCAAGTGAGCCAAGGGAGTTTTGGGGGAGGCTGGAGGGAGGGTCAGGTATGACTGGAAAGTGTGAGGAAGAAACCAAGGGTAAGAGATTGAAATGCAGAAGAAAGAATTCAAAAGAAATGGAAAAGCTTTGCACTAAAAGGAAAAAAGAAAAAAGGAGTGAGCAATATAATTTCATAATAGCTACTATTTATTTTGGTCAGGCTACAGGCTGTTATGTGGCATCTCACAACACTCAGGTGACAGTGATGTATGTAGGTGACACTGTGCACATTTTAAAGAGGAGAAAACAAACTTACAAGGTTCAGTTCTTGGCTCAAACTCATACAAGGTTAGCAGCCTCTCAAATTTCTGTTCTTTGCACTACCGGACTCTGTTAGTTGTTGGTTTTTTGTTTTGTTTTGTTTTGTTTTAAGAAGACTCATCAAATGGATGTCAAAGAAAAAAATATGCTGAGATTAAGATGAGGATAATTTAGTCACTTCCTAACCAAATAATTTATAGTCTTTGTGATAAAGAAGCTAAGTAATTTTCCAAGAGCATGGGAGAACAGATGACTGAGAGCTTATAAGTGGAGTTTTAGAATGGTTAAGGTTAGGAAATATGCTGGAAAAGCCACAGAATGTTCATAAAAAGACGATAATCTTTTATTGTCCCCAAAACTAGAGTGGCCCCAAACTCATTGTACATAAGCTCTGGGCAGCCCCACTCATTTTGGTACACACTATATTTTTAGTCACACATATCATTGGTTTGACACTCAAAGCCTCTTGTCTTCAGATTATAAAACTGAAATTCAGAGATTACAAACATTAAGGGTCATGTGCCATTCAATGGTACAGATCAAACCATGTGAACTAAAGTTTTGGACTTTTTCTTCTTCAACTAAACCATACTACTTTTGCATCTGGGGAAATGGATTAATTTCTAAAAGTTACTTTGAGATTTTGTTTGCAAGGGGCAAAAAGACTTTATCCAAACCTAGCTTTATGTGTTGAAAAAAGAATAAATGGTAGAACGAGATGGGGTTGTTATTAACCTCAGCCCTTTCATTAGCCTCAGCTTTCTGACTGAGAGGAAAATGGAAGGCTAGTAAAATGCTTTCTCTGCATTTTGCCGACCTAACAGAAGATGACTTTATTTAAATTATAGCTCACTTTATTGCCATGGTGTTATATATTAGAAATTGATTACTCCATTTCTTCTGTAATAGCTTCATTATATGGGGGGGGGGCAAGCCTTTCTTTTATTTTTTAAAATAAGAAATAATGAGTGTATGAAAGTGAAATCTTTATTTTTATTGTGCCTACAATTTCTAATAAAGCATACTGAGTATAATTATAGCATTAAATTGAATTTCAGGACAATTATTATTTTCTGAGGAAAATGAG
The DNA here is from genome assembly GCF_003009895.1 of Hyaena hyaena. Taxonomy (NCBI): domain Eukaryota; kingdom Metazoa; phylum Chordata; class Mammalia; order Carnivora; family Hyaenidae; genus Hyaena; species Hyaena hyaena. Next base: position 123,085 of record NW_024080822.1, read on the forward strand.
ATTGCTTACAAGTTTTTTTTAAATCAAATATCACTTACTGTCAACTTTTTAAACTGGAATTAGAAGTCTGATGCCACTTTTAACCAAATTGAAAGAGAATTAGTAAAAAATGCAAACTCTCTCAGTTCTGCATCTTGTAGGTGATTTCAGACAGCTTTGTTAAATGGAGAGTGGTTGTCTTAGGTGATTTTTTTGAAATATTTTTAAACTTTAAATTAAATATTCAGGATTATTTGATAGCTCAATTAGTAAAATTTTTAATTAAACTCTTAAATAATAAATTTTGACAATTCCTGAGATAGAGAAAGGAGATGGGGTAGTGGAGCTAGAAATTGGAAAGGTAGTGCACAAACGAAACATCAAGACTTTTGTCTGAATATTGAATATCTTGCATTATTTTCAATGTTGTCTTTGGAATGTACTCAGAGCTCTATTAAATAATCTGAAGTTGTCCCTGTCCCAGAATTTGTAGCCTGTGGGGAAGTTCATACGTAAGTGAAAATGTGGAAAAAGAACACCAGGATAACCCATTAACATGCTCATCATCTTCTGGAACAGCCCACTGGGTCAATGGGAGTCTAGGATATCCCTCTGAGGGTTTCCAAATAAAAGAAATGGCAACTGGAAGTGAGGTTAATTATCACAGACTTCCCTAGGTCAATTCCATGAGGAGCTCTACAGGAAATAGAACATTCATATGGGAACCTGTTGCCCAAGCAAGATTTCTTCTTGTGATATATTCTTTATTAATTTCTCCAAGCAACATTTGATACACTTAAAAATTCAGTCCTTACCCAGGTTTCTTAAGTTGGACAATATGCTTTATTTATTGAAAAAAAATCTTCATAAAAGGGTACTTGGCTGGCTGAGTTGTAGAGCATGTGAATCTTGTTCTCAGAGTCACGAGTTCAAGCCCCACAAAGAGCTCAAAAAAATGAATAAAATTTTAAAAAGGAGAAAAAAGATAGAAAAATGATTTTTAAAGTCTTCATAAAGTCAACTGTATGTGTTTATTCAGTTTTTATTTAAGGGGTGCCTGCGTGGCTCAATCAGGGAAGAGTCTAACTTTGGCTCAGGTCATGATGTCACAGTTTGTGAGTTCAAGCCGCACATTGGGCTTTGTGCTGACAGCTCAGAGCCTGGAGCCTGCTTTGGATTCTGTCTCTCTCTCTCTCTCGCTCTCTCTCTCTCTTTCTCTGCCTCTCCCCCACTCACTCTCTCTTTCTCAAAAAAAAAAAAAAGTTAAATTATTATTTGAGATAGTGATATTCAACTTCCATTAAAAGAGATGTGCAAAATAAGACAATGCACAGCTATAAATTCTCGTAGTAATGGTAGGCATCACTTAGCAGAGTAAAACAATGACTATTAAAAAAATAAGATTTTTTTCATCCACAGTTGCCTTGAAGATTCTTAGAACTCCATGTTTTTTAAAAAAAAGTCTGTTCTCAAGTGTCTAACAAGATTCTCATGATCTTGAGAGGAAAAAGAAGGAAAAAATGTGCTATTATTAGCCTTCATATACATATTCTAGAAGCAGTACAGCTTTGGCGTTCTAAATTAATTTAGGACATGGATAATCATGGGGGAGTAGAAGGGGGCAAAATAGTGGGGGAGAGGGAGGGAGGCAAACCATGAGAGACTCTTGAATGCTGAGAACAAACTGAGGACTGATGGATGTGTGGGGTAGGGGGGAGATGGGCATGGAGGCGGGCACTTGTGGGGATGAGCACTGGGTGTTATATGGAAACCAACTTGACAACAAACTATTAAAAAATATAAATAAATACATATGTAAAAAAAAAAAGGACATGGATAATAGTAACAAAATATTTACCTAATCCTATGGTTGGTTCTATTAGGTGAATTCCATTTCTTACCTCCTTGCCCTGGCTCTCCACAGAACTGTGAATCTGAGATCAGAGACTATGATTCATTAATTCTTATGCCTGAAAGAAGCAGGAATATCATAAATAATAGTGGAAGAAAGATGGAGGGAAGGAGCAAAAGAGAGTAAAAGAGAAAAAGAAGGAAGAAAAAAAGAAAGGAAAAGGGAAAGGAAAGAAGGTTAAAGCTAGTTCAGGGAAAGGAAGTAGAGAACACAGAACAAAACTCCAGTCCTGGAAAAGTTCTGGAAACCCAAAATAAAACAATTTTAGAACATAAACAAGCTGTTTATCCCAGAGCACAAGCAAAAATTAAAGCAACCCTGCAGTCCAGGCTGTGAACTTATAAGAATCCCATTAAATTCTTGGATAAGCAGCCTTTTTCTCTGTAGTCCCTGCCTTGTAGAGAGAGGGGGGTTCCATCCTGTTAGTTACAGTATCAAGGCAGGTAAACAACATGAAGATTAAATAAATCTCTTCCACATGAGTTGGTTCTCACTACCTTTTATCACTACCATATTTAAGTAGCAATAGACTTGTGCAGTATTAAATATTTGTAATGGAAGAAAGAAGAATGTATCAATGTGTCCCGTGGAAGCATTCTCTCAAATGCCAGAACTTTTAGCATCAAGAAATCAACCCTGCACAATGTCCAGAGACCATTTTGGTTCTCTGGTACTACATCCATGGGGTGAGAAATGTGTAAATAACAGTCCACTCACTATTTTTGAGACTTAAGAAAACTTAAGAAACGTAAGCACCCCATACGGATGATATTGTTGGATACAAGGGGAAAATATCTTGAATATTTAGCTCAGAAGGAGCTCTTCATTTTTTCTCCAATCGCTGCAAACTTCATTTTGTAAAGAGAGAGTCATCTTCATATGAAATTCTTAAAGTTTTGCAGTATGCTAATAAAGGACTTTAGACCTTCAGGAATGTGTTTAAGAACCTGGAGATGTCTTCTGTATGTATGCCTGTTAGCCCCAGGAGGTGCTCAACAATATTAATATTCAAAAGCATTCACTGTATGCATCTTTGTTGGCTGGGAAACCAGGCTATCTGTTTATTACTATGAGGTTTGAATAACAGGACAGCCTTGAGGCTGGCAAGGCTCTTACAAGCCTGTTCAAGGAAATAATGAAAACCAGGAGTTTTAAAAGGTGGAAATTAAAGATATACGATAACCTCAGAAATCAATTCAGGAAGAGGAATGAGCAGGGAATGCCAGTGGTCAGCTAAAAGTCATGTGCAGTGGTAGCAGTGCCCAAATATAGAAACTGCTATACCCATAAATGGTCATAAATAGGGTAACTGTGTGTTCTTTGCACCAGAAAACCCTGGTGTGGCTATTATAAAATGACCCACATTATTTAGCCTTTGTCCTATAGATTTTTTTATTTTTTTAATGACAAATCATTACTAACAGTTAGAGTAAAATAAGCCAGAATGTTTTTGATGGCCTTTCTCTTTGTACTTCTAACTTCTGCCATGGTTACATTTAGACTATATGAGGCATTTGTGCAGTGAATAGAGCTCCCCCTTTAATGAGTGGTTAAATTCGAAAGACTGAAAACCACCTCTTTTTTCCCCAGGCTTCTAAGGTGCGCCATGACTAATCCCTCCCTCTCAGGAACAGTTTGTGGATTCTCTGATAACAATGGAATGTTCTCAGCACTCCTCCTTCTAGTTATATACCCGAAGGAAATTAAAACAGCTTTTTTTTTTTTTAAAGTGTTCATTTGTTTATTTTGAGAGACAGCGCACGCTGCTACACGCACTCACACAAACAGGGAAGAGGCAGAGAAAGAGAGAGAGAGGATCTCAAGCAGGCTCTGTGATGTTAGCACAAACCTGATGCAGAGCTCGAACCAGGAGGTCATGACCTGAGCAGAAATCAAAAATTGGATGCTGAAATGACAGAACCACCCAGGCGCCCCTGAAAATATCTTGAAGACATATATGCACCCTATGTTCACCACAGCATTGTTCATAATAGTAGCCATGATATGGACACAACCTAAGCACTCACCAACAGATGAATATATGAAGAAGGTGTAGTATTCACATGAAATGGATTATCATTCAGTCATGAGAAGGAAGGAAATCCTTCTATTTGCGACAACATGGATGGACCTTGAGGGCATTATGTGAAGAGAAGTGAGTCAGACAGAGAAAGACATATACTGCATATCACTTATATGTGGAATCTACCAAAAAAAAAAAAAAAGTAAAAAAAAAAAAGATCAAACTCATAGAAATAGAGTAGAAAAGTGGTTGACAGGGGCTGGGAGGTAGGAGACATAGGGAAAGGTTGGTAAAATGGTACAAAGTTTTAGCTATAAGATAAATAAGGCCTAATGTGAAACATCACCATGTTGATAACACTGTACTATAACACTGCATTTTATTGATAACAATGGAATTTTCTAAAACAGAGGACTTAAATGCTCTCATTAAAACTCATAAGTAGGGGTGCCTGGGTGGCTCAGTCAAACATCCAAGTCTTGGTTTTGGCTCAGGTCATGATCTCATAGTTCATAGGATCAAACCCAGCCTGAGGCTCTGTCCACACTGACAGTGCAGAGCCTGCTTGGGATTCTCTGTCTCCCTCCCTCTCTCTGACCCTCCCCCACTCACACTGTCTCTGCTTCTCTCAAAATGAATAAATAAACTTTAAAAAAACCTCAATGGGGGTGTCTAGGTGGCTCAATTGGTTAAGCATCCAGCTTCAGTTCAGGTCATGATCTCATGGCTCATGAGTTCGAGCCCCTTGTCAGGCTCTGTGCTGATACCTCAGAGTCTGGAGCCTGCTTTGGATTCTGTGTCTTCCTCTCTCTCTGCCCCCTCCCCCACTCACACTCTGTCTCTCTCTCTCTCTTAAAAATAAATAAACATTAAAACTGTTTTTTAACTCAATAAACAAAAACAAATAAAGTGGTGAATGTATGAATTAGGGGAATTCTTTCACAATGTATTCATATATCAAATCATCATAATGTACACTTTAAATATATATAATTTATTTGTTAATTATACTTCCATAAAGCTGATTTTTTTTAATGAAATATTCTCCAACATTAGCAGCTATAGTCTGCCAAGTCTTTCTTGTCTTAATGTCAATCATGTATTGAACATTACTGCCTCTGTAGGCCCTTGGTGTATACAAATTATGAGATCTATGTTGCCCAACTTGTAAAATGCAAGAGACACCAGACCAGAAATCAGTGTGGTCAGTGAGAACATGGAAAACTATAGACAAAATGTGTGCAGCTTATATAAAGGGAAATAGAGGCTGTGTAGTTTGATCATAAAATGTAGATAAAATAGATCTAACTCTATTACCACAGTTTTGGGTCAGTTGTTGAATGTGTACATCTACAACTACTTATTTGTTTTATTGTTTGATAACACTTGGACTTGGCAGTAAACCCATTCAGCAAAGGAAAAGAAAAAGAAATAAAGGTTTTTATAAGTGACAAATGAATTTTCATTTCTCAAGAAGGTTTGATGTTGCTTACCCAAACTATTAGTTTACATTTTCCATACACCATTTGTCTTGTAGTGGTACTGTTGCAAAACTGAAAGCTCGATTCTGTTGAAAAACTGAAACATCAGTATCGACTTCAACAGTTAGTATTTAAGACTTTACCATATGAGTGTTGCTGGAGGGGAGGTAGGTGGAGGGACGAGTTAAATGGGTGATGGGTATGAAGGAGGACACTTGTGATGAGCACGAGGTGTTGTATGTAAGCGGTAAATCACTAAATTCTACACCTGAAACTATATATCACACTGTACCTTAATTAACTGGCATTTTAAAAAAATTGGGAAAAAAAATTAAACAAAAAGACTTTGCCTAAACACAAAGTTTTCGCACAAAAATTACAGAAAGCACATTCTTTTTTTTTTAATTTTTTTAAAATGTTTTATTTAATTCTGAGAGAGAGACAGCATGAACAGGGGAGGGTCAGAGAGAGAGGGAAACATAGAATCCACAGCAGGCTCTAGGCTCCAAGCTGTCAGCACACAGCCCGACACGGGGCTCGAACCCACGAACCGTGAGATCATGACCTGAGCCAAAGTTGGACGCTTAACCGACTGAGCTACCAGGCGCCCCAGAAAGCACATTCTAATATCACCCCTGTGAATCATGACTTTTTATTGATACCCAAACTATTTGGATCTATGCTGCCCAATAAGGTAGCCATTAGAGTCCATGGTTGATTACATTAAAATTAATATTCTTTCCAGTTAAACACAGTTGAAAATTTAATTTCTTGATCACACCAGCTATATTTGAAAGGTTCAATAGCCACTGTGGCTTGTGGATTATGGCTACCATTTGAACAGTGCAGATCTAGAACATTTTCATCATTGCAGAAAGTTCTATTGCAGTAGTTTGGATTGTTAATTTTATTTATCTTTTACTCCAAGTTTTCTTGTACATGTATGAGAAGTGAAGCAAGAGCTATTTGTGCAATGGCTACGTTAGAGTTTTTCAAATAATTAAATAATGTCAAATTACTTACTAATGTTTCAGATGCTTAAAAGAGAAAAGTAGCTATTCCCAATTAGGGTTTAAGTATTTGTTTGATTCGGGAGGCAAAATAATGGTTTTGGCACATCATTCAGGTGAATGTTAAATGTCTGACATTATTGTGAGTGCCATTCCAAATTCTGTGTAAAAATTCAACAATAAAAATAAAATTCTATGGTTTTTTGGTGATGATAGAAATTCATTAGTTCATTTTGATGAAGCACAGGTCATAGTAAAAATGTTCTTACTAAAGTGAGAAACCTGTCAATTGTCAATGTATTTAAAATTAATTACAATAAACACATAATTATAATTCCATCCAAATAATTTTCAGAATTCTACCAATCAAAATCAAAGCTATATTATTAACACTTATATAGTCATATAGCCACACTGTTAGAGAGACTGAAATATACAACTTGTGTGATGAAGCTGATTTTACATCTGAGAAAATATATCTGCCTGGCAAACACACATTCTTTTCTTTGTTGCCCATCATCAACAGACTTTAAACACATTTGAGAATTTGGATAACTATTTTGTAAATCAACTTATAAGTCACCACTTTTGTAAAAGAGTGCCCTGAATTTTAGCTGCACTTCATTCAAAATCAATTATAAATATTCAACTAAATTAGTCAATGAATAGAGCAGCCCAAACTTCCAATTTTGAAGCTTTTAGCAAATTGTAATTATTGATAGTAAACTTGGCAATTAAGAAAACATGGAAACGTATCCCTACAAAATAAAACTTGGACAAATTGATCAATGAAATTTCAGTTTATAAGATTTAATTTTTAAATTAGATAATTTCCTTTTAAAATAGTTCAGTTGGTGGAAAGGACTTCCAATGGATCTCTCATTTTTAATTACATAGATTTTTGCCCTGACAAAACACTGGAATTAAACTAAGATGTGCAATTTTGGAAAATCTAAGTTTGATGAAACATTCTAAAGAATCAAAAAGAGACAGTTTAAGTGATGAGCTTCGCTTCACAAAATATTTTATCATGTCAAACAAAGCCCCATAGAGTTACGGAGACTTTACTTATAAAATATTTGGCCAAAACTTTATACATGTTTCTGTATTTTTCCTAACCCTAGATTTAGAAATCCTCTACAGAAGTTGTTCTACTTTATTAGTATATCAACATCTATAGAGAGAACATTTTCTCAATTAAAAATACTTTGATTTAAAAAAAACTACAAATATTGAATTAATATGTTCTACACCTGAAACTAGCCTAATGTATGTCAGTTATAACTCGATATTTTTAAAAAGGTAAAAAAAGAAAAAAGTCACAAGAGTTCATATAAAATGAAAATTAAAAAATACTGAACATGATTGTTTTGAAAAATTAAAAACAATAAAACCGTGTTGAAAAATTTTCAGAAAATAAACGACAAACGACATTAGAGATATTTCTGGCCAGGCAACTGATTAAATTGTGTAATGATATATCAAAATGAGTATTCTGCTTCTGTTAAAAAATATCTACATAGTATTCTAATTAAGATGATAGATAAGTTATCATTTAAAAAGTTTTGTTTTTACTTTACACACAAAAATGACTATTTCAGAGAGAACTATCATATAGATTCACCAGTATAATAGAACTAATTTTCATGCAATAGGTGAACATTTCAAATAATTATTTTTAGTGGCCTCTTCCACTTTCAAAATTTTCTTTGGGTGATTAAAATGTCATCATTCTAGTGATAAAGTATGATGATGCCAGAAAGATTTGTAAGTTATGTAATATATATATCCATAGTCTCCAAGCTGACAAAAAGAATAACCCAGTCTGATCTGGGTTTCTGTTTGGGTGAACGTGTATCTTCTTATTAGACTGTATCTACCATGTTAAAATATATGTACACGTGTGTATATTTCATAGACATACATTACAGACGTGTATAAAAGTAAATACACTCATAATCCAACCCATTCTTAATTTTTATATCCTTAATTATACATGTATTATACACCCATATAATTATACACTCATACGCATACACATACGTAAGCTACATATATTCTACACACTATATATACATATATATATATATACGATTTCATGCCCAACCTTTTTTTAACTCATTAATTAAGCACTTAGATCTTCCATCACTGTAAGATTTTGATATTGCTCGTCAGTATGAATTAGTCATAAAAGTCATTTTTTGAAGTACACCCATGTTTCACTAGATGTTCTTAGAGACAATCTAATGATTAACATTATAGATTCTTATAGATACGTGTTTATACATATAAATATACATATAAATACATATTTATATATAATACTTTTATGCTATACATATAGATACATATACTTTATACATATAAATATATATTTAAGATATACATATACTAACATATGTATATCTATATACAGATATACAAATTCTTGATTTGAATTCCATATGTGCTATACCAGCTTAATGACCTTAGGTAAGTTTCTGTGTCTGAAATTCTCATCCATAAAATGAAGGAAATATTGCTGCTAATTTTATAGAACTAGATTAAAAGTAGAAGTAGATTAATTGATGAGTTAAGCACTTAGATCTTACTTGGCATAAGTGCTATATAAGTTTTAGATATATTGTTTATTAAGCACCTAGTACATGCTAGATATTCTACAGGGTCTAAATTAAAACATCCATAGCCTTCCATTTCAAAATGATTCTACTGTAATTCTTGATTAAAGTATTTACAACTGCTGAAAAAAATATTGCTTTTTCCTCTTCTTTTACTAAAACAAAGAAAAAAGAATTCAAAAGATTCTAAAAAATTCACAGAGAAATTTAAAATAAATTGTACACATTAAATACAGATTTTAACATTTAAGCACACAGGGTACACTTTTTTATTTCTATGTTATAATTTCTAACAAGAAGCCACTGGTAATCATGTGACAGCTTCATCCAGGGAGAACCTGAGAAACAGAGCTAACCAACATATATACAATAATAGCTTTCATTTACTAAGAGTTGACTTTGTTCTAAGTACTTTGTGAACCTAATTCATTCATACAACTCCAAGCGGTCTTGTACAGGTTGGGCTAGACTTCAGATAGAAATTCCTGGCTTCACTATCTTCAAAAATCTACAGAGCTATCTGAACATGAAGCAAAGAGCTGGGGGCATATTCTGCCTCCCAAAGTACTGTTGCTTTGTTTTCATTGTTTTTTTCCTCTGAGTAGCTGAACAACCACAGGGATGGGTGCTGCTGGGGTGAGGGAGTCAAGGGAGAGGGTAGAATTCTTGGGGTGGCAGAAGATGAAATTCCAAGTGAAGAAGATAAAACCCTCCACTCTGGCTGTACCCACTCTTAGATTTTACTCCTCACCAAAAGAATAGGACCTCATCTAGGACCCAAGGAGATACAGAGAAAATACAAGAGTGCAGCAATTCAGTCAGCTTGTGAAGAACCCCCTGGGCACCTTGATGGGTGCAACAGACTACACCCCAGGCAGAGTGACCAGGCCTACAGGGCTGAGTATGTTAATTGAACCATCTGACTTACTGAGAATTGTTTTACACCATTTTCCTCAATATGCTAATTGTCATGGTCAAAAGAGTATGCGGGGTTCACCAACGATATTTGATAAACTATTCCTGGTTCCAGCTTTCCTCACTCCCCCATGGGCCCTTCGGTACCCTGACTGCCTGTGCAGGTTGAAGAAGTCTACGTAAAGATTGCTTAAAGTCAACAGTGGGCCATTTTCCTTTCTATCTGTGAATTTTAAAAAATTAATACATTTTATGAGATTCAGATAAATGTGATTTTCATGCAGTCAATCCAGCAAAGCAGCTGATAATCACAAGAAAACCACTGATTAATTCATAAATGTTAACACTGACAGATGACAGTTAGATGATGGCTGTTGATGAGACTTTGATATTTTTCTGATTCTTTTGGAAACTAACTTTATAATATTTATACATGTTTTGTGAATTAATTATAGTATATGAATATATTTAATCAAACAATATGATTTTGAAAGCTTTCTTTTCTCCTTTATTTTTTGGAAAAGTTTAAGAAGAATAGCTATTAACTCTTATTTAAGTGTTTAGTAGAATTCACCTATGAACTGTCTCATCCTGGACTTTTGTATTTTGGGAGTTTATTGGTTACTAGTTCCATTTCATTGCTGGTAATTGGTCTGTTCAAATGTTCTATTTCTTCTTAATTCAGTTTTAGAAGGTTATATGATTCTGGGAATTTATCCATTTCTTCTACATTGACTAATTTCTTGCCATATAATTCTTGGAAGCATTCTATTATAATCCTTCGTATTTCTGTGGTGTCAGTTGTTATTTCTCCTCCTTCATTTCTGATTTTATTTATTTGAGTGTTCTCTTTTTTTCTTAATGAGTCTAACTAAGTGTTTATCAATTCCATTGATCATTTCAAAGAACCAGCTCCTGGTTACATGGATCTGTTCTTTTTTTTTTTTTTTTTTCTTATTCTCCATTTCACTTATGTCTGCTGTAATTTCTACTATTTCCTTCCCTCTACTCTGCTTTGGGCTGTTTTTTCTTCTATTTCTAGATCCTTTAAGTTGTTTATTTGAGATTAAAGTAGACCTGTATTGCTATAATTTTCCCACTTAGAAGAGCTTTTGCTACATCCCAAAGATTTGGAGCCAGTGTATTTTTATTTTCATTTGTCTCCATATATTTTTTAAATTTAATCTTAACTTTCTTAGGTGACTCATTCATTTAGTAGCATGCTATCTAGCCAGAATTACCCTAATCCCAAAACCAGATAAAGACACTACAAAAACAGAAAGATATGAATCAATGATAAACATAGATCCAAATATCCTCAAGAAAATATTAGCACACTAAATCCAACAATACATTTTTAATAATTCACCATGATCAAGTGGGGTTTATTCCAGAGATGCAAGGGTGGTTCAATATTCACAAATTAATCAAAATTATACATCACATTAATAAAAGAAAATAAAAGCCATCTGACCATCTCAGTCTATGCAGAAACAGCAATTGAGAAAGCACCTTACCCATTCATGATAAAAATTCTCAAAGTATGCTTAGAGGAAACATACCTAAGTGTAATAAAGGTCATATATGAAAAATCCAAAGCTAATAGCACATTCATGGTGAAAAACTGAGAGTTTCTCCTCTTAGATCAGGAACGAGACAAGGAGATCCACTCTCACCACTTTTATTCAACATAGTACTGGAAGTACTAGCCACAGTAAAAAAAAAAAAGAAAAAGAAAAGGCATACAAATTAGTAAGGAAGAAGTAAAACCAACAGTATTTCAGATGACACAATATTATATATATAAAACCTTAAAGCCTCCACCAAAAAATGACTACAACTGATAAATGAATTCAGTAAAACCACAAGATACAAAAATAATATACAGAAATCTGTTGCATGTCTATACACTAATAGTAAGAGGTAGAAAGAGAAATTAAGAAAACAGTCTCATTTGCAATTGCACCAGTAAGAATAAAATACCTAGAAATAAACTTAACCAAGGAGGTGAAAGACCTGTACTCTGAAAATATAAAACATTGATGAAAGAAATTAAGGATTACACAAATGGAAAGATATTCCGTGCTCATGGATCAGAAACCCCAATATTGTTAAAAAGTCCATACTACTCAAAGCAATCTACAGATTTAAGGCAATCTCTATCAAAATGCCAACAACATTTTTCACGGAACTGGAACAAAGAATTCTATAGTTTTTATGGAAACATAGAAGGCCATGAATACCCAAAGCAATCCTGAGAAGGAATAGCAAACCTGGAGGTATCCCAGTCCCAGATTTCAAAGCTGTCGTAATCAAAATAATATGGTGCTGGCACAAATACAAATACAGAGAAGGGGGGATGGGCATGGAGGAGGGCACTTGTGGGGATGAGCACTGAGTGTTATGTGGAAACTAATTTGACAATAAACTATTAGAAAAAAAATTAAAAAAAAACATAGATACAGAGATAATGGAACAGAATAGAGAACTCAGAAATAAACCCATGCTTTTGTGGTTAATTAATCTACATCAAAAGTGGCAAGAATATACAGTGAGCAAGAATATATGCTGGGGAAACTAGACAGCTACATGCAGATGAATGAAATTGGGCCACTATTTTAGAATGTACACAAAATAAACTCAGAATGCATTTATGGCCTAAGTGTGATACTGGAAACCGTAAAACTCCTGAAAGAAAACACAGGCAGTAATGTTTTTTTACATTAGCTGTAGAACTTTTTTCTAGGTTAAAAAAAAACAGAATTAAGTTATTGGGATTACACCAAAATAAAAAACTTTTGCACAGTGAAGGTAACCATCAGTAAAATGAAGAGGCAGCCTACTAAAGGAGAGAAGGTATTTGCAAATAAGATATACAATAAGGTATTAGTATCCAAAATATATAAAGAACATATACACCTTAACACTAAATAATAATAATAATAATAATAATCTGATTTTTAAAAAATGCATAAGGGACCTGAATAGATGTTTTTCCAAAGAAGACATACAAATGGCTAACAGACACATAGAAAGATGCTCAACATCATTGATCATCAAGGAAATGCAAATCAAAACCACAATGAAATATCATTTTACACCTGTCATAGTGTCGAAAATAGAAAAGACAAGAGATAGCAAGCATTGTGGAGGATGTGGAGAAAATGGGATCCTTATGCAGTGATGGAGGGAACACAAATTTGTACAGCCACCGCAGAAAACAGTATGGAGGCTACACAAAAATTTAAAAATAAAATTACCAAATGATTGAGTAGCCTTGACTATTGGATATTTATCACCCCCCTCCAAAATGAAAACACTAATTAGACAAGATGCATGTACCCCTTTGAACAAAGAAAAAAGACAAAAAAATCACTCGTAAATACAGAGAACAAACTGGTTGTTGCCAGAGAGAAAGTGCGTAGGAGGCTATGGGTGAAATAGATAAAGGGGATCAAGAATACCTTATCTTGATGACCACTGAGTAAAGTGTAGAGTTGTTGAATCATTATATGGTACATCTGAGACAGATGTAACATTGTGTGTCAATTATACTTCAGTATAAAACAAGCAAAAAAACAATTAGGATGTGAGTGAGGCTCATTTAGTATATCTTCTAAAGTCTGTGTTGAGCACCAAATATTGTTCTCACCATTATGATCAAGGAACTCATTAGGAATTGTCTCTGAGATTAAAATACAGCATATTAATAAACAAAGTACATTAATGTTTTTCTTAACAATAATATTAAGGTCAGCTAGAATGATACATATTATGCCAGGTAAACATGAAAAATGGTCAATGACATGAATAGATAGTTCAAAAACTAAGAAATGTAACATATGAACTCATTTTGAAAAGTAAAAGGAGATGCAATGAAAACACATTTCCCTTTTAAATCTCCTCAATTAGGAAAAAATGGTTTTAAATTATAATATTTCATGCTGGCAAGGGAATAAAGAAATGGTTACTCTCTCACACATCTGATTGCATTTTTAAATGCTCCAACACTTTAGGAAAGCAATTTGGCATTTTATTAGGAGCCATAAAAAATTTATACTTTCTGTGCCAGAACCCCTTTTATGTAACTCTGTCTTAAGGAAATAACCCAAAAAACACAGAAAAAGTTATAAATTTAATTCTGCATTATTTATCATAGCCCCCAAATATAAATAAATTAAATGTGCTTTGATAAAAATGATCAAATTATAGCAAATTCAATCACAGAATTTCTTGCATTTAATACATTTGATAATTATAAACACTTATGTAGCAATATGGAAAATGCTTATGACATAATGCTAAATAATAAACTCCTATGTTTTTGGAGGAACTGGTAGAAATAAATTAAGACAATATAATTTTTAAAATACTTATTTGAACAATTCCACAAAAACAATTTTGCATGGGGGAAAAAATAATAGAAATTTACCAAATGGACCTAAATAATTATTTTAGGAGGATAGGTTTGTTTTTTTATCTTTATGCACAATTTTCAATGTAATCATACTATTTTTAAAGTACAATTTATAGAATTTTTAAATTAATTGTATGAATTTAAATAAACACCAAATACTATATGCTAAAAAATTTTAAAAAAATTTAAAAAATTTTAAAGTACTTTTCTGAAGTACTAAAGTACTTAGTCAAGAGAAAATTGAATACATAAATACATAATAACATATTGTTTAAAAAACTGAAAATCAAAACATTTCATATTAGTTTCAACGGGATCTAATCAAAACAGTGCTTAAAGTTAGAGCCCTAAATTTAAATACTTTTTCTAAGAAAAATGTATAAGTAAGTTGAGTAAGCTATCAGCTAAAGAATATTTTAAACATATACCCACAGTATAAAGGAAGGCTGGAAAGGAGGGAGGGAGGGGAGGAGGGAGAAAGGAAAAAGAGAGTTGCGGTTAATACCTTTACAACTGATTCTTGAACAACAGGGCTTTGAACCGTGTGGGTCCACTTACAGGCAAATTCATTTTGATAAATACAGTACAGTTTTGTAAATGTATTTTCTCCTCCTTATGATTTTTAATAACGTTTTCTTTTCTCTAGTTTATTATAAGCATATAGAATATAACACATATATCATACAAAACACATGTTTATCAACTGTTTATGTTATCAGTAAGGCTTCTGGTCAACAATAAGCTATTAGTAGTTAAGTTTTGGAGGAGCCAAAAGCTATATGTAGGTTTTGACTGCATGGGCTTGTTGCCCCAACCCCCATATGGTTCAAGGGTCAACTGTACTATATTTTCTGGCAAAGTTTATAGAAATTGATATCTAAACCTAGGATCAGACAGAAAAAATATATAATTTTAAAATACAATGTTTAGTATGTTTCAGCTTTCTTGGAGGCTGTCTAACATTTACAAATTAATGTATAAAGAACTGCAGCAAATTTCAACTCTCTCTCATTTCTAAATGAGTACAGTCTGGTCACTGAAATATGGAATTAAGAAGTAATTCATTCATGTTGGAGCAACATTTTAGCAGAAAGGATCCAGCTTTGTAGGTTTGGATCTTTTGGATGGGTGCATGGATAGTTAATGAAGAGCAGAAATGACAAAGGTGGTCAGAAGGAAAGACAGACAGACAGACAGACAGAAAGACAGAAAGACAGACAGACAGACAGACAGAAAGAAAGAAAGACAGAAAGACAGACAGACAGACAGACAGACAGACAGAAAGAAAAAGAAAGAAAGAAAGAAAGAAAGAAAGAAAGAAAGAAAGAAAGAAAGAAAGAAAGAAAGAAAGAAAGAATTCGGACTAGGGCCAAATGAGGGTGACTCCAGGCAGGACCTGGTCCTCATAAGACATATCAATATGCCATCAGGGAAAACACTTCAGCAGCCTATAGTTTGTGTTCTCTCAGTTGGAAACTCTGAGACAAGGATTGGATTCAAATCATTTACTTCATAGCTCTTCACATAAACTGGGAGGGAGATTTCAGAAAGCACCACACCCTCATTCTGAGAGGGGTAAGTGGATGAGGAAAGCAGAACTACCCACCAGAGTGAAGGAGACCTCCGTGCTGGGACAAAAGGCTATGGTCAAGTCACAAACAGAGCGGCTACACTCAGTTACACAGAGTCAGCAAGAAGCAGAGGGGCCAGAGCGTGGGCACACATAATGAAAGCTCACTATGGACACACTGGATTCTAGGCTTGGGAGAATCACACTAACTTCCAACACCCAAGGTGGTCCAAAGTCACTCAAATACTGCTGCCAGGACAGAGCCAAGTCTAGGCCTTGAAAGTCTTATGTATCTGCAGGTGAATGAAAATAGGGTAGGTTGAAGACGAGCACCATTATTATAGGTTAAAAGAGGTTTAGATATATAAATATTGTACGTATATGTATTTCAGTTAGTGTCAGAAAAATATTTAATGAAAGTTCAACATGTATTCCCAATTAAATATTTGGAAACAGGAAGAAATAGTTTCTTCCTTAATATGATAAAGCAAAATTTTTTTGAACTAAAAATTAATATAAACCTCAATCCAAAATCTAATCATTCTCTTTAAAACTGGGACAAAATCAAGATGGTAACTATGGGCACAAATTGAAATTTAGATGATACATGAAGATATAACCAGAAATATTGGGAATAAATATTGAAAAAGAAATAAAACAATATGGTTTGCTTATAACAAAATAAATTACTAAAATGCTTTTTGAATGTTTTTTTTTTCCCATGAGCCAAATTCTTTTTTTTTTTTTTTACAAATAGTTTATTGTCAAATTAGTTTCCACATAACACTCAGTGCTCATCCCCACAAGTGCCCTCCTCCATGCCCATCCCTCCTCCCGCCCACATCCATCAGTCCTCAGTTTTTGTCAGTATTCAAGAGTCTCTCATGGTTTGCCTCTCTCCCTTTCCCCCACCATTTCCGCCCTTCTTCTCCCCCTTGTTCCTCCGTCAAGTTCCTCCTAATCCTCCTATACGTGCAAACATATGGTATTTGTCCTTCTCTGCCTGACTTATTTCGCTCAGCATAACACGCTCAAGGTCCATCCATGTTGCTACACATGGCCAGATTTCATTCTTTCTCATTGCCATGTAGTATTCCATGGTATAGATAAACCACATCTTCTTGATCCATTCATCTGTTGATGGACACTTAGGCTCTTTCCGTGTTTTAGCTATTATGGAGAGTGCTGCTATGAACTCTTTTTGAATGTTTTTAATAACTTTAGGAAAATAGTGATATAGAGAAAAGGTCAATAGTATGCCTATCAACAACATGCCACTAAAAATAATGAAAACTAAATATCATATTTATATTAGAAATGTTGATAATGAAAGTAAAACATGTGACTTCTGTAAAGAAAAATTCAAAACTTTTTTGATCATCACTTTTATTTTTTTAATGCTTTATTTATTTCTGGGGGGAGGCGGCAGCGTGAGTAGGGGAGGGCCAGAGAGAGAGGGAGACACAGAATCAGAAGCAGGCTCCAGGCTCTGAGCTGCCAGCACAGAGCCCAACGCGGGGCTTGAACCCATGAACCGTGAGATCATGACCTGAGGTGAAGTCGGACACCCAACCGACTGAGCCACCCACTCGCCCCTGATGATCACTTTTAAAAATAAGTAAAGCTTTCTAGCTTACTTCTAGATGGGAATATTTACACTTTTATCACAATACTAAAAATACATTTAGGTAACTATTTGATTTTTTTTTCCAAACCCAAAAGTTCATTTCAGAGCTCATCCAGTGAAACTCTTCTCAAGATTTGTATCTGTTAGCCATGCCCCACTTCAAGAATTTTTCTCTTGAGGGGCGCCTGGGTGGCTTAGTCGGTTAAGCGTCCGACTTTCGCTTGGGTCATGATCTCTCGGTTCGTGAGTTCGAGCCCCGCGTCGGGCTCTGTGCTGACTGCCAGTTCAGAGCCTGGAGCTTGTTTCAGAGTCTGTAACTCCCTCTCTCTTTGACCCTCCCCTGCTCACGCTGTCTCTCTCTCTCTCTCTCTCTCCTGGAAATAAATAAAAAACATTAAAAAGCAAATTAAAAAAAAAAAAAAGAATTTTTCTCTTGAAATCTGCAAAATTCTTTCACTTCTTTTCAATGTGTAATTTCTACTTCTCATTCGTCTTCTTTGCCCTGCCTTCTATATGTATCTTAAATATTGGGATCTCTCGGTGTTATTTCCTTCTTAATCTCACTTTACATCAAAACCAAAATATCCAATCTGTAATTTGACTTTGACCAGATCTTACATGCCCCTGTCCCCAGACTACAGACTTTACAACAACAGGAAAAACATCTAACCCATCCTTGTATAGCCAGTATATTCTTAACACAGAGCTTAACATATAATGTATACTTAATAGATGTTTGTTAAATAAATGAACTAATAAAAATAAATTTATTTTATGCTACCTTATAAACTAAACATTACATAAAATTTTGAAAAAGATTTTAAAGTTTTTTTTTTCAAAATGTTCTGAAACATTATTGGTAATCAAAATATTCTATAATATTTTTTAAAAATGAGGAAAATGGGCGAATTCTACCAGATTATACTAAACATCTCCAGTGAAGCTATTTGGTAAAACAATGAGATAGGACTACACACCCACTAGAATGTCAAAAATTAAAACAACTGACTATACCAAGTGATATCGAGTATGTAAAGGAACTGGAATTCTCCTAGGCTGATGCTAGGATGTAAACTTTTACAGAACTTTAGAAAAGAGTTTGGAGGAGCACCTGGGTGGTTCAGTGGCTTGAGCATCTACTCTTGATATCAGCCTAGGTCACGATCTGTCAGTCATGGGATTGAGCCCCACATCAGTCTCAGTGATGAGTGGAGCCTGCTTGGGATTCTCTCTCTCCCTCTCTCTCTGCCCCTGCCCCCAAACCCCACTCACACATGCTCCCTTTCTCTCAAAATGAATAAACTTAAAAAAATAAAAATTCAAAAATTTAAAACTTATTTTTAAAAAGAAAAAAAAAACAGCTTGGCAGTTTCTTACATTAAACATATATCTGTGATACGCTATGACCCAGCCAGTTTCAGGAGTTCATCCAAGGAAAATAAAAGCATATCTCCACACAAAAAGTTACACACTATTTATTTTTACTAAAGTATGGTTGTTGCATATTGTTACATTAATTTCAGGTGTCGACACAAATCTATATATCACTTCATTTGTAGAGAAGGAAGATCAGGAAGAGGAGGAGGCCAGAAAAGTCAATGGGACAATTTACCGCATAAAACTTCTTTCTTTTAGCTCTAAGCCAGTTAAAATTAGGGAGAGTTATATTGTGGTTCCGGGAACTGAGGAATACAGATGAATCTGAAAGGCAGGTGTAGTGAATGAAACTACACACATGATTTATTCAGTGACACTGGGCCCTCCGCGTGCCTTTGTGTTCCCATATAGGTTTTGCTTAGGAGATAAGTTGCAAGTAGGGATGTTTGTTGTTTGGGGGTGATGTCAGTGAGGCTGACTGGAAGAATGGACTCTCTGAGGAGAAAACATCAATCTCAAATTAAATCTTCCTTGAAGCTGCCCAGGGTAACTTATTCTGTCTTCTCAAGGGTGAGATGACTGATAGCCAAGTTTCAAGTACACGGATTCTTAAATAAATCTGCTCATGTGGTTCAAATTTATGCTGTTCCATATACTAGTTCTCATTCACACAGACACAAGCCTGTTGGCTGATGCTACTGAGGCATCAGTCTACCAAAAACCTCTTTCTGTGTGTTTGTTTTCCTCTCTACATTTGTATAGCAGATGAAATTATTTATCCTCTGCAATTGCCCAGAATGACACATGTGCAACACAGGACATGCAATAGAGCAAGACAATCAAAATGTAAAATGAGTGACAGATATTAGACCAATGCAAAACAAAATGGGGGTCATGATTCAAAGGCCAAGACAATAAATATGTAATGTATCATCTACACAGGGAACACTTTAAAATGCAAGGAGTGAGTCTATACCAATATAAACAGATGACTAGATAAGTAATTAAATGAGAGGGAAGAGACAAATCTCTGCAGAAGAATTCTTCAAGTAATTTATGGCGATATTTCACCCTTGGGTGGGGTAGGGGCATAAATCATCATTCCAGAAGTGTAGGCTGCCACAGTGACTTCCTTCCGAAGAGGACAGTATAGAAAAAAGGGTGGGAAAATAATTTTACCATGGAGAATAAATCCACACTTCCTCAGTCTGGTGATTAAGGTCAATATCTACAATGATAAACAGCATTGATAGTATGTCTTATTATTATGTGATAATAATGGTATTTTTATCTCATTGCCTTCCACTTTCAAACCTATAATCCCAGTTCAATCACAGAACAAACATCAGATAAATTCCAATAGTGGGACATACTGTACAATAATTGTGTGTACTCCTCAAAAACAGTCAAGGTCATCAAAATCAAGGAACTCTGATAAATGGTCAAGAGGACCCTAGGAAGACAGGACAATTAAATGTAATGTGAGCTCTTGAGTGAGATCCTGAAACAGAAAAAATAAATTAGGTAAAATCAAGGATATTTGAATAAAATATGAGCTTTGGTTAATCATGTATCAACATAATGTATCAAATGTAACAAAAATGTATCAGAATGTACCACACTAATAATGTAAGATGTTAATGACAGGGGAAACCAGATGTGAAGTATATGGGAACTCTGTGCTGTCTTCTCAATTTTTCTGTAAGTCTAAAACTGTTCTGAAAATATAATTTACTATTAAAAAGTGCAAGGATACAATCATCTAGGCAAAGGATGGAAACAGTTCACAATCAGATTTCACTGAAGGATCAGAAAGCCTTCAAGAGCATGATTTTCTTAGCCATTATTTATAATCTTTCACAAATAATCATCATGTGACTTTAACCATCCATTTCTATAGAATTGTAATTGTGTTCAATAGCTAACCACTACTTTTGTCTCTTTTAAATTTAAATTGTTTTTTTTTTTGTCCCAGGTAATATAATCACACAGTTCAAAAGTATAAAAAGTATGTATAGAAAAAGCCTACCTCCCAGGCTCAGCAAACTAGGTGTCATCAGTTTCTTGTGTGTCCTGCCAGAGAAATTTTACATGTCTGTCAATGAAACATATCTGTGTCTATTTTTCCTTTCTTTCATTTTTAGACAAATATGTACCACATATGCTTCTCTGCTCTGCACTTTGTTTTTTCTATTTAGTGGTAGATCTTAGAGATTTTTTTGTGTGTGGTAATTTAAAAGCTTTCTTATTTTTAAAATAAGTGAAAGGATTACTAATGATTATTTTCAAACAAGAGATTTGAAATCTCTTAAATTAGACCTATAGTTGGCAAACCAGGATGTACAGCATACTAGAGTGGGGGAACATCCTTGCTAGGGGTAGATCAACATTGACTGTATACCAGTAGAAGCTATCATAAGCAAAAACAACTATGATTTATTATTATCATTACCATTATTATTATTGCATTATAAGTGTCCATAATAAAAATATATTGCTTTAGCAATTAGCTAATATGGGGATTGAATTTTTATCCTCATGAAAAATAAGGAGAAACAAACCCCTGAGTAGCAGGAAACACCACTTGCAACTAGAAAGCATCCTAAAAATAACTTGGTAGGCAGAGATTGTCCTTAAAATTAACGTTTCCTTTCACCATTACAATGCCTTGCTTAGTACAATGAGCACTCTCAAGATGTCCATTTTTAGATATGGTTCACGATGGTAGACACGTTTGTCCGTTTTGTTCACTGCCTGTCCTCAGAGCCTAGAATACTATATTTAACTGCTTAAGATACATTTTCTGAAGGAAGGAAGGAAGGAACAAATTGATTAGCACAGAATAAAGCCAGAACAGACACCAGATCAAGAAGCGATAATCAGAGTAGTACAAGAATACTAAGAGAGACCACAAAAGTCATATCATACAGGGGCGCCTGGGTGGCTAAGTCAATTAAGCATCTGGCTTCTGCTCAAGTCATGATCTCATGGTTCATGAGTTCAAGCTCTGCATCAGGTTCTCTGCTGTCAGCGTGGAACTCGCTTCAGATCCTCTGTCCACCCCCACCCTGCCTCTCCCCTGCTCATGCTGCTTTCTCTCTCTCTCTCTCCCAAATATAAATGAACGCTTTTTTTAAAGGTAGTATTGTGCAATGAGTTAAAATGCCAGGGCTATCAACTTGCCAGTTTACTTGTGATAAGTTGCTTTCTCTTGCTGTGCCTCAGATTCTCATCTCTAAAACTATATTAAAACATGTGCCTCAGTAAAAAGTATGTGTCATGTTGGGTCATTATAAAGATGAAATGTACATACAGAGAGATCGACATACACACAGACAACAGATATATTAACATACAGATAAATATAATGCATTCAGGTATAATATCAATACGTCTATTGTATATACAGAGAAATTGTCATGTTATGTATTCTTTAAAATAGTGGTTAGGACCATAATTAAAATACATTACTATGATAATGAGGAGGATTAAAGAATGACCTCTATGATGCCAGGAAAATCGGGGAACCAGGCAGTTTCAAGAAAGAAGTCAGTAAAAATAAGAAATCTAATATAGCAAAATTAAACCCAAATATAACTATAAGGGTAAATGGTTAAACTCAGCTATTTCACAAAAGGGAACAAAATAAACAAACAAAAGTGGATTCAGATTGTTTAAAAACAAGACAAAGTGTATCCAAGATATGGCTGCCTAAAAGGAAATGCCTGAGCAAGATTGCACTGAGTGTAAAGGAACAGACAATGATACAGAGCAGACTATGAAGTACAACAAACAAACAAACAAAAACATGAACTCAGCTATTAATCAGACTACACTGGATTCAAAGCAAGTTAAAAGGGAAAGGCACTTTATAATTATGAAGAATATAATTCACAGTGGAGAATATAATTCTCACGAATCTTTATATTTTAATCTCACACATTAAACTAAAACTGCAGGAGTAGTGGAAATGTCACTGTCATAAGAGGTTTTCGCTCACTCACCCAGCTCCATAGCAGATCAAGGGGACCAGAAACAGTGGATTCAACTGACTGAATATTATCATGAAAAAGACTTTGTTTACATTAGTATGTGTCAAGCTCTGTAAGCTGAAAGTGTCTATAGAATATTTATTATAAAATGCATTTTGGGTGTGCCAGGTGCCTCAGTCTGTTGAGCATCTGACTCTTGATCTCTGCTCAGGTCATGATCTCAGGGTGGTGAGAAATGAGGCCCAAGTAGGGCTCAGTGCTGAGTATGGAGCCTGTTTAAGATTCTCTCTCTCTCTCTCTCTGTTTCTCTCTCTCTCTCCCTGCCCCTCTCTCTCTCTCCCTCTCCCCCTCTCCCCTGTCTGTGCTCTTTCCCTAAGATAAAATTGTCTTAATTAAAAATAAAATGTATTTTATATCACATAAAATACACGACTGCAATAGCCCCAAATTAGAAATCATGTCCTTAATACAAAGGAAAAATATTAGAACTACTATTTCTATAAACTAGTTTAATAGTTTTAAAATTCACTTTCTAGTCAAAGAGGAAATCAAAATTAAAATAGGAGAATATTCCTAAACTAGCAATAATAAAAATATGAAAAAGATGGAATTATAAACTTTACTCACAGAAAATATATGCCTTAGTCATTTTGATTTCTAGTCAAGGAAAAATGAGTATAAAATAGTTACGCATTCAAAACAAAAGCTGTAAAAGAAGAAACTAAGTGAAACATCTTATAAGAAAAAATAATTAAAAATTGGTAAATAATTAAAATCATAAAAATGATACTGCAACAGCTTTTTTGAAATTTATTCATTCATATGTTTTTTCTTTATTCCTTCATTTAATGAAACCAATAAAAGTTAAATTGCCTAATATCAGCAATGATTTCCGTCTTTAAATACTTGTTTCCCTTTTTTAAACAATGCTTTGGCTTTTGAAACATCCTCAGAGGTATTCTTTTTTTTTTTTTTTTCAAATGGTTTATTGTCTAATTAGTTTCCACATAACACTCAGTGCTCATCCCTACAAGTGCCCTCCTCCATGCCCATCCCCCCTCCCCCCCACATCCATCAGTCCTCAGTTTGTTATCAGCATTCAAGAGTCTCTCATGGTTTGCCTCTCTCCCTTTCCCCCACCATTTCCCCCCTTCTTCTCCCCCTTGGTCCTCCGTTAAGTTCCTCCTAATCCTCCTATACGTGCAAACATATGATATTTGTCCTTCTCTGCCTGACTTATTTCGCTCAGCATAACACCCTCAAGGTCCATCCATGTTGCTACACATGGCCAGATTTCATTCTTTCTCATTGCCATGTAGTATTCCATCGTGTAGATAAACCACATCTTTTTGATCCATTCGTCCGTTGATGGACACTTAGGCTCTTTCCATGTTTTGGCTATTGTGGAGAGTGCTGCTATGAACATTGGGGTACATGTGCTCCTATGCCTCAGCATTTCTGTATCCCTTGGGTAAATTCCTAGCAGTGTAAAGCAGTCAGCTTTTTTGTCAGCTTCTTGTTTTTCTATAATGGTGTCTTCTAAATCACTTATTCTCCTCTCTGCCTCTTCAATCCGTGCATTGGAGGCCTCTCATTTATTATGTATCTCATTTATCGCATTTTTTAATTCTTCACGCCTATTTTTATTTTCCATTCTGTCTGTAGCCATCGTTTCTTTGATGTCCCCTATGTGTTTTTCAAGCCTAGCTATTAATTTTACCATTATTATTCTAAAATCTTGTTCAGTTATGGTGCTGTTATCTGTTTTGAGCAGTTCATTAGCTGTCATTTCTTCTTGGAGTTTCTTTGGAGGAGAGGTCTTTCGTTTCGTCATTTTAGTTAGCTTCCGGCTCTTGTTGGTTTTAAAGACCTCTTAATGCTCTCTGTATCTATGAGCGCTGCTCTATCCAAGAAGACTCTTTGACTGTCCAGGGCCTATCCTTTCAGAGAGTGTTTTTTGAATGGTATCTCTTGGTCTCTCTTGTTGGGACCTTGGTTATTTTATTTTCCTATTCGTAGTGATATTTGGGACTCTCCACCCTGTGTACTCTGGCTTGTTTCTTGAGGTAGCCCTGGAAAAGAAAACAGACAGACAAACACACAGGGAGCAGGAGCACACAAACGCACAGGCGAATTCAACTAACATGCAAAGCGAGTGGGAAAAAGAAAGTTAAGAGAAAAGACGGAGGAGGGAGGGCGAATAATAGGGAGTATAAAATACATTAAAGGGTCAAAAAGGGGAAAAGAAAAGGAAAAAAGAAGAAAACCGATGGACAAAGAACGGTTTAAAGCATATACCTGGATTTCCCAGCTACAGTTAAATAGCCGTGTGTATGCAGTGCTGGTTGAAGAGCATAGAGAAAGAGAGAGAAGGCAGGGCAGGGATGAGGCCAAATTGGAAATAGAATGAACAGGCAGAAGGGAAAGGAAGCTTTTTTCAAAGAGGTAAAGGGTAGAATATGGTTGGATAGGTGAGAGAAGGGTGCTGGAATTATCCAAAGAAACTATATAGTCTAATTACTGCTGAGAGAAAGAGATGAAGATGTCGGTAGATGTAGAATTTACATCTACAGAATGGACTCGTTGTGGTTGTTTAAGCAAGCCGGCGACCAGAGTTAATCAGGTCTGTGTTCTGGGGAAAAAAGAGAGAAAAGAGAAAGAAGAAGAAAAAAAAAAAGGGAGGAGGGCACCTCTCAGGCAGAGATGGGCATGGCGTGACCCAGTGCCTCAGGCGGGAGCTCTGCCTCGGCGGTTGTGGGGAGGAGAGTGATGGCGCTCCAGGCCCTTCTTGAACCAAGCGCTGCACCTCGCTGTTTTGGGCGTGTAAACTCCCCGTACTGAGGGCGCGGCCAAAGTGGGTGCGCTCTTCAACCCAGGCCAGTCCCAATCTCCAAATCCCAGTCCGCGCGCCCCGCTGAAATTGCCTTAGACACAGCTTCCCAAGCAACACCCTTGGGGCAATTCCAGGCCCCCTGCCGAGCTCTGGGGGCGGAGTCAGAATCGCTGCTTCCTTCTCTGGGTCGGGCTGGCGCACATGCGCGGGGGCTTGCCTGCCGGGCCGCCGAGCCCGCTGGAGTGAGGAAAACCGGGTCCCTCTATGGCTCGTCCCCCGAAACAAGAACTCACAAGCTAATTTCCCAGTTTTTAGTTTCTTGCCTTCCCTCTCGAGTTCCAGCCAGCCAGGAGCGCGGACGCCCGGTGTCCGCGCGGCTCCTCCAGGGGCCCAAGCCGCCGGGAGGACAATGGCGGCAGGCGCGCCGCTCCTCTGAAGTCCAGCCGCCAGCACCCAGCACAAAGCAGCAGTCTGTGCGCTCAGCCCCCCCGGGACCAGTTGGCGCGAGGGGACCTGGTGTGCAGGTATTTGGCAAGTACGGTCTTTCTATGCCCCGAGCGGAGTTTTTTCCCCCGAGCGGAGGTTTTTCTGTTTCGGACTCTCTCCTTTTCCCCTCTCACTCCCCATAGAGAGTAGAGGGGGATCGCCTCCGACCCTGGAGTCTCCGATCCCGGCCCGATTTTATCTTCCCCGGTTCGCACTCACATTAGAAGGCTTTCTCAGTGGATTCTGTGTCCTTTTTCTCCCAATCTCTCAGGTTTTGTAAGGTTTCCAATGGCTTCAGATCTTTTCCGTGTGATGTATGGGCGCGAGTGCAAGTACGGAGCTCCTTACTTCTCCGCCATCTTGCCCCTCCCTCCCTCAGAGGTATTCTTACATGGCATTCTATCTTATTTGGAATTCCTTCTCAGTATCCTACATAAAAATGCAAATCCCATGAATGTTCTTTTCCTTAGTATAACTGAGATATTGGGTGGCAAGAAGAAAAAGAAAAAAAGAAAATAAAACGTGACTCTGGCCATGTTAAACTGTAATGGAATTTGTCAAAAGCGTATCTGTAACTCCCTGGCTCAAAGCAAAAGCTTAAAAACCAGATTTATTTATAAAAATACGGAACGCCAAGGAAGACTCAGGGATCTGAGCTACAAGGACAAATTAAAAGTCTCATCAAATTGCATGATCTGGACTAAATATTCTCCAAACTATTTTTAAAAATTTTCCTGTCCTTGTGTTATTGTAGTAAAGATGCAGTGACATAGATTTCAGTCTCATTCCTTGGCTAGAGTAGGACAGAGCAGTTGATTTTCTACATACCAAGAATGAATACAATGGGGAAGGAGGTAATTCTCTAAGAGGAAATTAGGACTCTGGCTTCAAAAGAACCAAGACTGCACGTTGGTGGGGCCAACCAACATTCCTCCAACTTCATGTTCTGTTCGCTCACTTCTGTCTTCTTGTCACTTTTCTTCTCTCTTCTCTTACCTCACTCAGTAAATTTCATCCCCTCCATGGCCTCAGTTAACATCCATATTCTGAAAATTCCCAAATTTGTATCTCAACCTCAGACCTCTTCCTCAAGCTTCAAGCCTTTATACTCAACTACCTACTCTCCATTTCTTCGTAGATAAATGTAGATGATCTTAAACACTTCATATCCCAAATAAAACTCATTTCTAATTCCAGCATTCCAATCCAGAGTATTCTTTGGAATGGTCACCGGGATTGAGTGAGTAGTGATTATGAGAAAGAACGGACTCTATTTGAAATTAAATCACTCAGTACAGATTCTGGAAAGGTTTCTGGGAAAGTTGTGCCTGAGTTGAATCAAACAGGAGGTGACACAATTTAGTCAAGAAATGTATGGGAGGCAAGAGAAGAGGCATTGGGCTGAATAGGGAAGTTTTCTGAACAAATGGTACATGAACAAAATGACTAGCATCAGAATAGAACATGAAATAGTAGGTAGTTCAATATGGATAGAACGTGGAATGAATGTATGTGTGTCTGTGTGTATGTATAGAAGCAAAAGAGCAATGAGGTATAGTATCAAAGGGTAAAGGTTGATAGAGCTTAGAGCCTTTGCAACCTTTCTGGGAAGCCAAATGAGAAGTATTAAGAAAGGTATTCATGGGGCGCCTGGGTGGCTTAGTCGGTTAAGCGTACGACTTTCGCTTAGGTCATGATCTCGCGGTTCGTGGGTTCGAGCCCCGCGTCGGGCTCTGTGCTGACTGCCAGCTCAGAGCCTGAAGCCTGTTTCAGTCTGTGACTCTCTCTCTCTCT